>NW_018742538.1:0-284304 GCF_001683475.1 Chenopodium quinoa | reverse complement strand
TTGCTTTGGCTTGTTTATGATGGTTTGATGAATGGTTATCATGAAAATTAGGGGACATCATGACAAATTTACCTAGACTTTGTTTAGGACTCATATATGAATGACATAGGAATTCTTATTCAAGCCTTGTTTTAAATGTATTCATGCATGCCTTGAATTGTATTCTCTCATGCATACACTTTTACCTTGGCTAGCTACTTGGCTTCTTATGTCATTCCTTATCAATTTGTTCTAATGATATGCTCTTGGTGAATTTGTAGAACCAAAATGTTCGGCAAAGGCAAAGGAAAGTCAAAGAGGAAGAGAGTAGGAGAATCTTCAGGACCACAATTCCCACCTCCCGGCATCAATTATCATGGCATTGTTTCTTCGGACGAGAAATTTTGGCCCATCTATGAGTCACTCATCAAGCGTCCAATCCGTTCTACAAGATTCTTTTGCCCCACAACTTTGAGGAAGCTAGGTATTTTGAATGAGGTGGTCAGGTTGGCTTAGAACTTTGGATGGGGTGACTTCATTCACCTCCACGCTTACACTTACGAGCGTGTAACTTTGGAATTCCTTGCCTCTCTTTGCAAGGAAGTCATTGAGCTGGAAGATGTTGATGAGGATCCTCAACTTATGATCCACTTTAGAATGTTCAACGAGGATCACTCTTTAACGGAAAGTGAGCTAAATGAGATATTCTTTTGGCATGCCACCGGACTTGATCACCCATCCGAAATGACCTCCACTCATCGCATACCTTACAACGAGCAAGAGTGGGAGGAGTATCACCAACAAGGATAGGTTTCAAACTAATGCCTCAAAGGTCAACAATATCATTCACATAGCCTTGAGGTATTTTCTACGGCTTCTCCAATATGTCGTGTTTTCAAAGCAAACCTCGGCTCCATGGTAAAAGATGAGGTTGCTTGCCTATTATTGGCAATAACCCTCAGCGGCTCAAATTTCAATTCTCTTCCAACTTCATCCAACGACTCTTGGATACTAGGGATAACCGTCTTGGTGATGAGATCTTTATGGGTGGCATGATTACTATCATTGCTCTTTTCTTGAAGAATGGAGCATACAAAGATCAAATTGAATTTCTTCCACCCGTGCACCAAACCCGAGAAGAGCTCACCGACGAGTTCCCTCCCTATGCTCTTTCCATAAGCGCCCTTCATCAAAGCTGCTTCCTCAACTACACCACTAGCAAGCGCCGACTCATCCTCTTGGTCGATAGGGAGGTCGAATGTGTGTGTCCTCCCGGACCCCGACTTCACTACGCTGGACCACTCCGCTCCTCTCAAATGGAAGATCCTCAGCAAAACATCCCCAATGAGCTGAGACGAACTAGAGCCCGGGTGGAGTTCCTGAACCTCCGCCGGTCCTCCGTCAAGAGCAAACCGTTCCCCCTTAGCGGGGGAGGTGAGGCATCTTCTTCTTCTTCCATTCCTCTTTTTGATTTAAATTCCCTTCGTAGTACCTCGATGATATCCGTCGAGACAATCAAGCTTCCATTGAGCAATGGGGTACTACGCGAGGGCAAAATTATGACAATCTTGTGCAAGCGGGCATTCAAGCGCCCTATGTGAACTACCCTTACCACCCTCCTCAAGAGAGTCCGGTCAATCATTGGGGGCCCTATGACCCTCAACACCCCACCCCCCTTGCTACGCCTATTGGGAAGGTCCCATCGACCCTACACAACGCGTTGGCACCCCACCATACAACCCTATCGTCCGGGTGGGTGTGATCCGGCTTATGACCGGCATCCACATCTACCCCTACTCCTTTTGATGGCGATTGGGGTGACCAAGGGTGGCCCTATGAGCACTTCAACCAAACATTCCACCCTTTCATGGATACTCCCGGGTTTGATCCTGTTAACCCCCCTCGACCTAGGGGCAAGGAGATGATAACCTGTGATAAGGGTTCCTTCCCTCCCCCGGTCTTCTAACTTATAAATTTTGCTCGGGACGAGCAAAAGAATAGTGTGGGGGGGATTTCCTTTTGGTTGGTTGAAGTGTACATAGGAGGGTAAAGTGGTAGGGTAGTAGCTTGCACATAAGGAGGATAGTGAGGATAGTGGCCTTGTTATTGTTGATGGCGTTGTGATGGTGACGTTGTGATGGTGATGTTGTGATGGTGTCGTGATGAGTTGATGATGTTGTGATGATGATGATGATGTGATGGTGATGATGATGATGTTTTATGATTATTTTTGCTGAATTCTGATGATTTTCTTTGATGATTCTTGAGTTTTTGTAGGTGGAGATGCTCCCAAGAAAAAATCCAAAATTCCCGAAAATCCAAATCCCCTTAATCCAAACTTTGTAGATAGCTTTTTATTTATTTTTTCTTCTTTTTGTTTATTTCTTTAGTCTTTCTCTTTGTTTTCTAACTTTTTCTTGTTTTGTTGTAGTTTCTTTTGTTTGGCTCACCTTTCTTGAAGCTTGAAAGCGGAAAAGAAGGACGTTAAGGAGAAACACTAGCTACCTTGGTGAGATTGGATATATTACCTTGTCTTTTATTTCAAGCGGCATTTGGTGAGATCTTTCCTCTTTTTCTTTTTCTTTTTCTTTGAGTGCTTAGTTTAGGTCTAGTTTACGAAGATTTGAAATGGTTTGAGGTTGATTGATTTTGGTTCTAAGGAACCTGGGATCGTTGATGTTGATATCAACGATCACTTGTATGTCGATTGGGATTTATTTGATTTACATTGCCTTGATTATGAACCTTTTTAATTTCTTCCTCTTTCTTGTGTGTTTTTCTTGTTCTCTTTTGTGTAACAAGCATGACTATGGCAAGTTGAAATATTTTGATGTGGATTTGCTCATTCATTTGGATTTGAGAATTTGTGTGCCTTTTTTGATGACATGTCTTTGAATGCTTACCTTCCTAGTTGATGAGGATTTACACGGTTTGAGAATGCTTAAGGTTGAATTAGATGCGTTATAAGCTAAGGTAGCCCGGTTTAGAAATTTTGAGGACGTTTGAACCCCTAGTTCACGGGAAAGTGGTAAGATGGTGTTGCTCTCCGTAGTGAATAGGATTCCCTTGGTTGGTATTTTCTTATTTTTATTCCGTGTAAGCGTCATTTGTTCTAGCCTTCATCATTCTTGTGAGCGGCGCTTTGGATCCTTAACTGTGCATGTCTTAATCTTTGTGTTGTTATTTAGCTTCCGAGATCGTGACCGAACAACTTTAAAGGAGGAAGAGGGCATTTCTTCTCATTTTTCTTTGTTTTCTTTGTGTTTTGTTACAAATTTGGTTTTCATTTTTACATCCACCCACTTGCTAACCAATTTGGGCCTCATTCCCCTTTCTTGATCTAGGCATATTACAAACCTATCGGCCTATGTTCTACCAACCCTTGTAGTTAGTGAAGCATTGGCTTGTGAGGTTCGAATTTGAGAGTGTTTGGTCTTAGGGCAAAAAAAGTTGTGAATATTGGTTCAAGTGAGATTTTGGACGTTGTTCATGAAAGAAAATATTTGCAAAAAAGTTTGTGAGGAAGGATGCAACGTATGAAGACCAAAAAAAAAAAGGAAGAAAAAGAATTTGAAAAAAAAAAGTTGAGAAAAGAAAAGAAAGAGAAAATGATGAGTGAAATGAAGTAATGTTGTGAAATTTTGTATTGAAGGTTGCAATTTGAATTTAGGTTCAATTCTTAGGTTGTTCTTGAGAGATGGCCACTCTTTTACTTCACTTGGGATTTGCCACCAAAATTTTCAAATAAATTCCCAACCTTAACCCCTAGCCATGGCATTACAACCCGAGTTAAGACCCTTGGACTTGGAGGAGTGCGGTCAAAGAACGGTGGAGGGAGATAGATTTCAACCCTATGGAGAGAGTGTGCATAGTTGAGATGTTGGGATAACCTTATGATTCCACATAAAAATTTCTTTTTCCGGTTCCCTCGAGGAATCATGAGGAGCTAACTTGGGGATGATTTGAAGCTAGTTGAGAGAACGCGGACCGTCTTGGTTGAGGCTAGGGCAGAGGATGAAATCATTAGTTCTCTACGCTTAGCTTAGGTTTGTCTCCTTCAACCATGAGCATCTTAGAACGTGTTCCCCCTCTTTGAGTTGAGAAAAGTAAGCATTCTTTGATTCATGTCCCTATGTTGGAGTCCATTTGGAGCATTTCCCATCGCGAAGCTTGATTGATTTTCTTAACCCTTGTCATATTATGCTTGTTATGTGTGTTGTCTTTTTGTTTTAGTATTCCTTGCTTGAGGAAAAGAAAAAGGCAAGTGTGGGGGATTTTGATGAGTGGCATTTATGCCACTCTTTTATCCTTTTTCTCTAAGGATTCTCCCCTCATTTGCACTTGTTTGGCCCTTTTTCTAAGCATTTTTACTTAGTTTTGCTTCCTCTTTTCTTTCTCCTTTATCTTCCCTTTTCTTAGTCTTCTCGCTTTGTTTTTATTGTGATTTTAATGCTTATGCTTTGTAGGAACCATCGGGATTTTCAAGAGGAGGAAGCTAAGCTTAAAGGAAGCTGGAGGAAGTATGATTCAGTAGAGGTTCGGCCGAACCTCCTGAAGGTGTGGTCGAACCAAGGTGTGGCCGAACCTGCTCAGTGGTTCGGCCGAACGTCGAGGCAGGGCCAAGATGCAATTTGGCAATTTTGCAGGAGTGGTCGAACCATAGAAGTTCGACTAGACCAGGATCAGGGAGGTTCGACCGAACCTACCCTGTAGTCCAGACGAACCTTCTCATTGTTTGGTCGGACCTCTTCTTTTCTCAGCTGGCTCTATACAGACTATATAAATCCCATCTTAGAACGTTTTGATGTAATTATATTAAGTTAGTTTCAATTTTCGGCACTTTTAGCTTAATCTAGAGAGAGAAACACTATTAGCCTTCATTGGTAGAGAGAGAAAGTGTGATTTTCTTCATTGATGAACTTGGATTTTGAAGAAGGAGTTTGTTCAATCCTTTGTAGACTTCATCTTCAATTAATGAGCAATCTCTTACTCTTTCTCTTTACCTTTGTTTTTTATTTTGCTTATTTGCTTATTAATCATGTTGAAGCTTATTGATTTGATGATTGTTATTGTTTTCAATATGATTTGTGAGTAGTTACCAAAGGGTGTGGGGATGGTGTAGTTGCTAATTGTTCATGCTTATAATGTTGGGGTTATGTTAATGGTGATTAAAGTCTTTGCATGCTTGATATTCTTTGATCTTCTTGCAAGTGCACATTGTTAGTTGATTAAAGGTGAGTCTTTTCTAACAAGTAACGGAAGTTGACTTAGTTGAGATTCATTCCTATTGATAGTTCTTTGATTGCACCTTCTTATATATGGTTCTAGTGTAGAAACATAGAGGTTGTGTTAGGAGAAACTGATTAACCCCGGAAGGCGGTTAGATTGGGCCTTACTTCGATATTCATGCATGTTTAGTTTACCATTGATTTGCTACTTTGTTATTGCATGATCAAGCGACATCTACATCTACCCATTTCCCTTGGTGCTAGTTTAATCTCTTAGTTATTCACACTTCTTGTTCCGAGATAGCTTAGACTCTAGGTAATGAATGCGGTGTTTATGCATTTCTCCCTGTGGTTCGACCCCTCTACTTGCCCTATATTTGTAATAGGTTGAGTCGAGTGTTATAAATTGTATTTGATTTAGGTATAGTTGTTTGACGACGCAATTATTCCTTTGTCAAGCTTCATTTCACATTTTTAGATCATATTCTTAACTTAGTTGAGAGCTTTTCTCTCTAGTTTTAGGGTTAGTTTAGGAGTAGATTTTAGAGAGAGAAAGTGAGGAATTTCAATGGTGATTGAGAGATTAAAGATTCAATGGTGACAATTGTGTTGGAGATCTTCTCTATTATCAATGAGCATTCTTAACTCTATCTCATTTTATTGCTTTGTTTAATATTCAAGTTTGTTTTATTTGATTTCGATGTTTGATTGTTGATTATTGTAGTTGTTCTTCATATATTGTTGATTCTTGATATCTTTAGTTGTTAGTTGATTAGATGATGATGTGAGAGTAGTTGTTTGTTAGAAATTGGGTGAAACTTGATTGTGCTTAATTTGGGAATTATGTTGATTAATTTTTGAGATTAAATCGATTAATGGAAGTTTGCATGTGTGTAATTCGATTAGGCCCTGAGAATTATGCTAGATTGCATTGTGAGTCTACATTAACACAGACCATTGATTTGTAGCTTGCAGTTGTCGATTGACTTGCCTCTAAACTAGTATTTAGGTTGGTTAAGTGTTTATAAATTTTGTTTGATCAAGGGAGGATTAGTTTCAATGACCTAGTTCCACCCCTTGTCTGAATGGCGTCGTTGCCGGGGAACAGTGTCTATGTTTAAGTGTTTCTGATTGCTTGAGTCTAGGTCTTTGTATATATCTTTCTTTTATTTGATTTTTGTTTGCTTTGTGCAAAAATGGTATGTCTATCATTTCCTCAATTTTACAATGAGCCTTTTTGTGAATATTTCATTAGACTTGAGGGATTTTTAGGCTAAAATTGTTGTAGTCTTTGGGAGGCTTGTGAGATTTGTTATTTTGGTTTGAATGAGCAAACTAGAAATAAAGTTGAATGCATGCATAATGGTGAATTTAGAGCATTGTCAATTGATGATGCTTAAGATTTTAATGCTTGGTTTGCTAGGGATGTTTATAATAGGGGTAATCATGTTTCTAATGTTGATGTGCAATGTGTTAAATCTTCTAATATTACCATGAATTCCCATGATTTGTCACATGATCCCATAGTTAAACCTAGAACAAATGCTTCCAATTCTATTTCCTCTTTTGTTCGTGATAATGAGGTGCATGCTCAAGTTGACAAATCTCATATGATTTATTGTGCCCACTCCCCTATTAAATGAAAATGCTCATGTTTGTAATGATGATGATCCTACCTTTGGTTGTTGAATTTGAAAATCCTAACCCTCTTTTCCATCTTGATGAGCCTTTAGTGTATGTTTGTGAGCCTTCAATCTATGAATACATAGACTCTTTTGAGGTAATGTCCCATTTGTTTTGTGAGAGTCATATGAAAATTTATAGAGTTTTGGATGAGCTCATCGAGAAAGCTTATTGGGATTTAGATGAGTTTACGATCACTCTACCTCCTCTCATGCACGGTTTTGAGGAATTAGGTTTTGAGTTGGTTGAAGGAAAGGTTGTTTATTGTGGCGCAAAGGAGGACGAGGTTAATTCCTTTGGAGTTTTTGAGCTTGAGGGAGATGTAAATTGTGAGAGATCTTCATTTGAGGACTCTATGATTGATTTTCATGCTCTCATTGGAGATGTGAGACATTGTGTTTAGGGAGTAGCTACCCCTTTGCCGGTTTCTCATACCCCTTTTTCTCAAAGGTTTGACCACATCCCTTATTGCCCTATTTTTCTCCCTTCCCATCTCAATGAGCCTAATGGGGACCCCTTTGTCTATGATGATCTTAATGTCCCTCATTCGTCTATTGTTAAGGAAAAGGGTGATGTTGCCACCCAAAAATATTTTAGTGCGGAGGATTTGCCTTTTTCTTTTTCTTTCCATTCTTTTATACCTCCTTCTTCTTCTTCTTCTTCTTCTTCTTCTTCTTCTTCTTCTTCTTATTTTCTTGTTTTTCCTTTTGATCCCTCTTTTTCTTTCTTTTGGCACCTCCTTCCTCACTTGCGTGCAACAATCTTGTTGCACGTTTTTATCCCGTCATTTGCCTACCTTCTCTCTTACGAAATGTGTAGTAGTGCATTTGACAAGATATTGCGTGCGTTGAATTATTATTTTACTAGACCGGTCAAGCTTGGACCTTAAGAAAGCCTTTCTCGGGAAGTAACCCGTGCTTTAGATTGGATTTTCATTTGTTTTTTATAATATATTTTCTCTCATGAAAATGTCTGTGTGCTTTTTGCTAGGTACATGACTTGATATACTTTGGTGCTTCGATTTGGATTAAGAAACAAGGAAGTTTGACTCCTATTTTTGCTAGCATATGGAAGGCAAGGTGCAATGCTTGAGGAAATTAGCTTTCAAAGGTTTAATTGGGTCCTTTGCGGGTATTTACACCCACCTAATATCCGGTAATATCCTTCCTTGCTCTTTCTCAAGTGGATGATGACTTGTTGGACGTATGTTGGTTTGTTGGATTGCTCTCCTTGTTTTCCCCTCCCATGGTTTCTATGATTTATGTTTGAGTGTATTGTCTCATTCAAGCTTAGGGGAGGGTATTCTATCATGTTTGATGGGATGTTGATTCACATATTCTATGCACTTTTGCATATGCTTTTCAATGTTCTTATATTTTGAAAAACTTCAAAAAGATTTTGTTTCTATCAAGGAAAATTTGCAATGTGTTTTGTTTTGTTCTTGTTTTGGACATAATACTTTTGGACTTTTATAGTTGAATGCTTTTCTTATTAAATGGTAACGGTGTGCACGATTTGAGAGTACGCTTGGTTGATTCTGGGATAAAGCATGCTAAGGTA
This sequence comes from Chenopodium quinoa, assembly GCF_001683475.1. Taxonomy (NCBI): domain Eukaryota; kingdom Viridiplantae; phylum Streptophyta; class Magnoliopsida; order Caryophyllales; family Amaranthaceae; genus Chenopodium; species Chenopodium quinoa. The sequence continues at coordinate 275,854 of NW_018742538.1, read as the reverse complement.
GTTGGTTAGAACTAGTGGGACCATGAAACCGGATTCTACTTGTTTGTGGCATATTGGTAGTTGCTTCCTATAGTCGAATTGACACCAATAGTGATTTTTTGCTACATCCATGTGAGGTTCATTATTTTTCAAGCCTTCAACATATATTTGCATGAGCGGCATGGATCCTTGACTATTGCGGACCTAATCTAGAATCTTGACCCATAATTCTCAAACTAGAGACCGAGCCATCTAGGGAGGACAAAGGCATCTTTCGGGGTGGAAATTTTTCTTTTCTAGATTAATTTTCTTTCTTTTTAGTTCATTGGGTTTACATTTGCCTTCTTGCTAACAATTTGAGCCTTTTCCCTTCTTTTCAAGCCACATCTTTAGAATTTTGAGCCTTTTGTTTCTTCTTGTTCCATTTTTGGTTTTTGTGGAGGAAATGGTCATATTCTTGGAGTTTGTGGTATATAGGTATGGATATTGGTTCCTTTTGTAAGCAAGCTTGTGTTTTGTGAATATTTCGTGAATAATGGTAAATGATTGATGGAAAAAGCCGTCCAAAGTCAAAAGAGGCAAGGACATAATAAATGCAAAAATTGTAAAAGCCGTCCTAAGTTAAAGAGGCATGGACAATTGCTTTGAAAGAAATGAAAATACAAAAATAAAAAAAGGAAAGGAGGTGAAAATGAGAAAAAAATAAACAAAAATATTTTGATGTGATTCTTTTCCCCTTTTCAAGCATTGAGGACAATGCTTCCTTTAAGTCTGGGGGAGAAGCGTTTACGCTTTTTGTATATATGATTGTGGTTATGGCTTTTGAATAAGCTTGGGGGTGTTAGTTTGTTTTTGTTTGGTGTTCTCTTTGTTTTGGCGTTGAGATTTAGCCAATCATGCTTCACAACTTAGGTGTACCGCCAAATTATAAAATTTTAGCCTACCCCTAACCCTTTTTGCCCTTACGTTACAACCATTGGGAAAGACCTTTAGACCTCGAGGTTGAGTCAAATTTTGGGGGAGGGCATTAAGAGTTAAAGACAAAGGAAAGGGGATGCATTGTGAAGACGTCGAGTAGCCCAAAATTATCTCTTTTTCCGGTTCCTTCGTGAAACTTTTGAGATGCTCACTAGGGGAAGATATGAGAATAGTAAGGAAAATGCGGTAAGACCATTTGGGAGGAAAGTAGGATTGCGTTTCTCTAGTTCCTATGCTTAGCATATTTATGTTTCAATCAGCCTCGGGTATATTGAAACGTGCACTCCCTTACTTGTTTAGAAAGATTTACATTCATTTATGCTTGTACATTTGGAAAAGTCCTTTCATGAACATTTGTTTGCTAATCTTGTATTTTGGCTTCTTTTTCATGCTTTGCCTTGTTTGTATTATTACAAGAGTTATAGGTTAATCTCTTAGGAAACCTTTACGAGAGCATCACTCGTCCTCTAGGGCGATCTAGGGGTTTAAATGGCTTGTCTTTAGTTGCTAAAATTGACCGTGATTCCTACGAAAGTGAGTTAGTGTATATTCTTGTCTCTTCTCTCTTTTTTGTTTGTTTGAATAAGCTAATCATTTCTCCCTTGGTTTTGTTTTGCTCGAGGACGTGCAAAAGGTAAGCTTGGGGGTATTTGATGGGTGTCATAAATGGCACCCATTTGATGAGCATTTAGGTTCTTTTCACTTTCTTTTCATAGCTTTCCTTCTTAATAAATGCTTAGTATTATGCATTTGCTCTTAGTTTTACCTTTCCTCTCTTATTTTGTAGCTTTTGTGCACTTTTGTGGTTTTTCTAGTCTTTTCTCCTTTATTTGCTCTATTTTCGTGGTTGTAGGTATTGTACGAGGTTCGGGTCTTGATATTGGTGATTTACTAAGGTGGAGGAAGCTTTTGGAGCAAGCTCATGGCAATCGGAAAGCTCAAGATGCAAGGAAGTGGACTCTCTAAGCTCTAGCTCTTGTGCTCTCAAGCCGTGCTCTCAGGAATATGGGGTGTTGAACCCACAATCATGTGCTTTTGGGACTGCCTCACTTAGTGTTCATCATCATCATGATTGTGCGTTTATTCGAAGACCTTAGCGAACACACGAAGCCCCGAGAAGATCGAAGAAACCTAGAGATGCGCGGGCGCACAAGGCACGGGCGTGGCGCGACACCCGTTGGCGCGGGCACGCCACCCCTGCAGCATGGGCGCGCCACCCATGCAGCATGGGCACGCCACCCATGCAGCATGGGCACGCCTTCCTAGGTATTTGTTTGCTCGGTTTTGGTTTTTGCGCTTCCATAAATACCATTGTAAACCCGATTTTTGGGGCAAGTTTAGAATAAGCTTCATTTCACATTTTTAGATCATATTCTTAGCTTAGTTTAGAGCTTCTCTCTCTAGTTTTAGGGTTAGTTTATGAGTAGATTTTAGAGAGAAAAAGTGAGGAATTTCAATGGTGATTGAGAGATTGAAGATTCAATGGCGACAATTGTGTTGGAGATCTTCTCTATTATCAATTAGCATTCTTAACTCTATCTCATTTTATTGCTTTGTTTAATATTCAAGTTTGTTTTATTTGATTTCGATGTTTGATTGTTGATTAGTGTAGCTGTTCTTCATATATTGTTGATTTTTGATTTCTTTAGTTGTTAGTTGATTAGATGATGATATTAGAATATTTGTTTGTTAGAAATTGGGCGAAACTTGTATGATTAATTGATTGTGCTTAATTTGGGAATTATGTTGATTAATTTTTGAGATTAAATCGATTAATGGAAGTTTGCATGTGTGTAATTAGATTAAGCCTTGAGAATTATGCTAGATTGCATTGTAAGTCTACATTGATACAGACCATTGATTTGTAGCTTGCAATTGTCGATTGAGCTTGATTAGTGATGCTCCTAGTTAGAGTCTCTCGTAGTTGGCGCTAGTTTGACCTCTAGGAGATAGCTTGTTGACACTTTTGTTTGAGCTTGCCATTAGTCTTCACAACCATTGACTTGCATGTATTTCTGAGTTGCTACAATTCTCATGAGTACTTGTTAATCCTGTTCCTAGTTCTTTATTTGTTTGGTTTCTTATTTGGTAGTTGGTTAGTATGCTCTCTTTATCTTTGTCTTCGACCTAGCTTAGGCGCAAAATTGAGAGCGCTTTAACATTATTGTTCCTTTGGGTTTGACCCTTGACTTGCCTCTTTACTAGTATTTAGGTTAGTTAAGTGTTTATAAATTTAGTTTGATTAACGGAGGATTAGTTTCAACGACCTAGTTCCACTCCTCGTTAGTGCCATTTGATAAAAATGGGATGAAAATTTTTTATTTGAATTGGGAAATTTTGGTATAGAATTGAAGAGGATGAAGAGAGGAGAAAGAATATGTAATTATATTTGAATTTGGGTGAGAAATTGAGGACAAATCTTAGAGAGAAGGTAGAGGAAATAAGTTTTTAGATAGAGAAATATTGGAGAAAGGAGGAAAAAAATGAGAAAAGAAAGAAGAAGGAAAAAGAAGAAAGAAGAAAGGACGGTTGGCGGCTCGCGCCCGATTGGGCGATTTGGAGATTAAAATGCTTCTCGTCTCGCGTCCGACCGGGTTCCATCTCGCTCGGTCGGGCAAATAAACTTCTTCGAAAAAGATCACTCTCGCCCCGATCGGGCAGAGTTACAACCGATTGGGCGATTTAAACCCAAAATTTTTCTTCAACTCTTGTGCGCGGTCGGGCGCCCCTCGCCTGGTTGGGCGAGAAAAAGGTTTCGTACTCATCATATCTCGCGCCCGGTCGGGCGTGCCTCGCCCGATCGGAAGTATTATGGTCATTTTTCTACGAAGCTCTTGCGCCTGGTCGGGAGAAGTTTCGCCCGGTCAGGTGCGCTACATCACTAGTAGTACGAGTATCTACTTGTCTTTTCTCTAAAATTGACTAACTCTTTTCCTTTAAACATGTACAAAAACTTAATAAACCCATTAAACTCCCTCCTCTTTCCTCTCACATGAAAAAAAGAAAGAGAGTAAGCTAGACTAAAAGGCAAGAAAATACGGGTTCCCTCCTGCAAAGCGCTGGTTTATATAGGTCCCGCACAACCTTTTTACCACAAGATGAGAAGTTAGGACTGATGAGTGACATTTATGTCACTCCTAGGGAGTAGTTTTAGAGTTATTTTCGTGTTTATTTTATCTTGTTTTCCCTTTCTTTCTCTTGTTTTCTCTTTAATAACATTTCTTGTTTATTTGGTAATTTTATCGTGTTTTACTTCTTTTCGTAGTTTTTATTAGAAATAGTTTATTTTCGTATTTTATTTGCTTTCGATTTATTTTATTTCGTTCCTTTCCTTTGTTACTTTCATAGTTTTAATTAGTTTGAAATTTATTTTGTTATTTTTTTTATTTTATTTACTTGTATAGTTTTATATTTTTATTAGTTTTAGTTTTATTTATCTTATTTTTATTGTAGTTTATTTATTTCTATTTCTATTTTTTTATTTTATTCTCGGTTTTGTGTGTACGGTCCCGGGTATCATGTCAAGTGAGTTCGGAATTCGGAGACGAGAGAAAGTGTGTGCCTTTACTTTGCTGGCTGCTTCCCACCTCTTATCCATCACCCCACCTTCTTACACACCATCACCACATCAATTCCCTTGCTCCCTCACGTAAACAGCAGCCCCACCTCTCAAATTCCCTGCTCCACACACCTAGCAGCCACAGTAGCCACCCAAACCACCGTACCACACACCGCACCCACTTCCTCACTATCCTACACCACCCCAACTACAACAACGACAACAACAAACACAACAACACCAGCACCTCAATTCCAGTCACCCTCACGCAACCACCAATTACCAACCCAGCCAGTCGCTGTTACCACCTTCACCCACAATCAACCACAAAACAATTCGCAACCACCAACTCCACCTACAACCTTCACCACACCACCAAACTAATCCACGCACCCCAACCCGCAATTAATCGCAACCCACAAAAACAACCCCAGCACCACCGTCCACCTGCACCCGTAACTCTAACCAGCCATGCCACCAGTCCAACCTTCAATTACAGCAGCAGCCGCGCAATTTCCGGCCACCGCGCACCGCCCCCTGTCGCAGCTCCTCCACTTCTACAAACATAACAACAAATCGCCCACCATTGCATCCCAAATCAGAGCAAATAGAAAATCAATCGGGTTCGGGAAAACCGCATAGGAGTTCGATCGAAATGCAAAAAAATGCCAAAACAATCAGGAACTTTTGAGGTTTTGTAATTTGAAGTGGTGTGGTCGAACACACCCATGGTTTGACCGAACAAACCTCGTAGTTCGGCCACACCAACTCATGGTTCGAACGAACCATTTCACGAGCTTCGCGCGTGATAGTTAATGAAGATCAAACAGTTGAATATTGAAGGTCGAAGCGAGGATAGCCATTGATGGAGTTGATGAATGGTGATGAAAGTTAAGGGCAGCCATTGATGAGAAGTTGATGAAAGGAAATGCAAAGTCTTATGTGTTTTGGGTATTTTGTTTTTTTTCTCTTTTTCTTTTATTTTTATTTATATTTCTTTATTTTCTTTTCCCTTTTCTTATATCTTTCTTTTATTTTTATAATAATTAGTTTTTTATTTTATTTTTCCTTTTTATTTTATTTTATTTTCTATTATTTGCTTAGTTTTATTAGCTTTGTTATACCCATTTTTGGGGGTAATTAGAGAGACAAGAAATAGAAGAATTACAAATTATTCAACTCTCTAATTAGTTTTAGGAGAGCTTCTCTCTCTAAGTTTAGGTTAGGATTAGGATAGTTAAGAGAGAGAAAGTAAGGGTTTCACCATTGTTGAGTTTTGATTTTGAAGAAGAAATTATTCATCTTTTCTATAGACTTTCATCTTCAATCAATGAGAATCTCTAACTCTCTCTCTTTATTTTAATTGCTTTATTTTGATTATTATTTTAGTTGTTGGTATTTCTTGTTAATCATGTTTAGTCTTGATTATTTGTTAATTAATCTTGTTATTAGCATGATTAGTGAGTAATTCCCCCATTAAGGGGATGGTTGTGGTGTAGTTGGACCTTGAGCATGTTCTAGGGTTTAGAATTGATTAAGTTGTGATTAAAAGCCTTTATATGCTTGATATTCTTTAATCTTCTTGCAAGTGCACATTGTTGGTTGATTAAAGGTGAATCTTTCCTAACAAGGAACAGAAGTTGACTTAGTTAAGGTTCATTACTATCGATTGTTATTTAATAGTACCTCGTAGTATGTGGTTCTAATGTGGAAACATAGAGGCTATATTAGGAGAAGCCAATTGATCCCGGAAGGCGGCTAGATTGGATCCTTTACTTCGATATTCGAGCATGTTTAGTTCATAATTAATTCAATTTCTATGTCTTTGTTTATGTTCAAGTGAATGCTATACCTAAACCATTTCCCTTAATGTGTTTATTTCTTGTTTTAGAATCTTTAGACTTCAGTTTATTTATTTCTTATTCCGGACTAGCTTAATTTTCGATAACATTTGGTGGAGTTTATTCGTTCATTGAGGTTGACCCCTATGCTTGCCTTATACTCGTATTAGGTTTGTTTAGGTTGTATGAATTGTATTTGATCTAGGGATAAACAATTGACGACGCGTTTATTTATTATGCTTCCATTACCGTTGTGTTATCTTTTTGAGACTAGTCCATTGTATATATTTTTCTTTTGATTTGTTTTTGTTCTCTTTGTTTTGTTTTGTTGTTGAAAAATGGCACGTTTTTATTTTCCTTAATATGATGATGAGTCTTTTTATGTCTACTTCCATAGACTTGTAGGGTTTTTGAACTCTAATGGTTGTAATCCTTGTGAAGCTTGTGAGATTTGTTATTATATGGCATGAATGAACAAACGAGATATGAAGTTGAAAGTAGGTTTAATAGCGAATTACAAGCATTATCGGTTCATAGTGCTTGGAGCTTTTTTGTATGGTTTGCTAAGGATGTACGTAATAGGGCATGTGATAATAGTTTTATTAGTGGCATGCATCCCCATGATTTGTCTTGTGATCCTATTTGTTAACCTAGTACAAGTGATTTCAACTCTCTATCTCCTATTGTTGATGATGAATCTCATTTGCTTGATTATGCCCGCTCTCCCCAATATGATGATGCTCATGTTTTTAATGTGAATGATCCTCCCTCCTCATCTTCTTGTTCTTACATGGCTTCAAATGATTTCCCTTATGCTTCAAATGAGTCCTTTTATGGGGGTAATTCTATGGAAAATTTGAAGGAAGAAAAGATAATGAAGATAATGGAGATGATGGAGAAGTATAACGAGATTAGGGAAGTTGAGAATAGGGAGACAGAAGCTAGAATGAAGATGCTTGAGAGCCAAATTCTCCAACTAGCCAACTCTCAAGAAAATGCCCTTCCTAATTCTTCTCTTCCCCATATGAGTGAGGATCCCATTAGAGAGCATTCGAGTGATGGTGAAGGAGTTGAGAATGAAGAGAGTGTTAATTTTAAAATTCCTAATCCTCTTTCCCATCTTGATGAGTCTCAAGTGTATGTTTGTGACCCTTCAATCTATGAGTATATAGACTCTTTTGAGGTAATGTCCCACATATTTTTTGAGAGTCATACGAGGACTTATAGATTATTGGATGATTACATCGAGAACGCTTCTTGGGACTTAGATGGGTTTGAGATGAATCTACCTCCATTCATGCATGATTTTGGGACCTTGGGTTTTGAGATAAGTGAAGGAAAGATTGTCTATTATGGTGAAAAGGAGGATAAGGTTGATTCCCTTAGTGTATTTGAGCTTGAGGGAGGTGTAGATCGTGAGTGTCCTTCGTTTGAGGACCCGATGATTGATTTTCATGCCCTCATTGGCGATGTGAGACCTTGTGGTAAGGGAGTAGCTGCCCCTTTTCCCATTTTTCATACCCCCTTTTCTCTAAGGTTCGACCACATCCTTCCTTACTCTATTTCTCTCCCTTCCTATCTCAAAGAGCTTATTAGGGAGCCACCCTCTATGGATGATTTTCATGTCCCTCATTCCATCATTATCGAGGAAGAGAGGAATTTTGTCAACCAAAAATGGTATGATGAGTATTTGCCTTTTTCCTTTTCTTTCCATTCTTCTTTTCCTTTTTCTACTTCCTACTTTCTTGAGTTTCCTTTCGATCCTTCTTCTTCTTTCTTTTGGCATCTCCCTCTTAACTTGCGTGCAATGATTTTGTTGCACGTTCTTATTCCGTCATTTGCTTATTTACACCCCCATGAAATGTGTAGTAGTGCATTTGACAAGCTCTTGCGTGCGTTGAATTATTATTTCCTACAGCGGTCTCGCTTGGACGTTAAACAAGCCTTTGCGGGAAGTAACCCGTGTTTATTGCTTTCATTTTCTTTTCTTTTTAGATTAGATTTTCTCTCATGGACGTGTTTGTGTTTCTTGCTAGGTACACAACTCATATACTCTTGTGCATTGGTGATGATCAAGAATCAAGGAAATGTGACTCAACTTACCTATCATGTGGAGTTCAAGCCTTATTTGAAGAGATTGTGGATCTTATGAGGTTATTTCGGGTTTTTGTGTGATTTTACATTTTCCCCATATCCGGTAATATCCTTCTTTTCCCTCTCTCTTACTCATTGTGAATTGAAGATCATGTGTTGGTAATGTTGGATTAATTTCTCCTTGTTTTCCCCTCTTTGGTTTCATTGGAGCTTGGGGGGTATTCTATCATGTTTGGTGGGATGTTGATTCATATATGTCATGCACTTGAGTATATGCATTTCCATGTTTTTCATGCTTTTGAAAAATCCAAAAAGATTTTTGTTTGATCGAGGCAATTAGATGTTGTGTCTTTGTTTTTACCTTGGATTGGACAATATACCTTGTGGATTTGTTTACTCTTGAATGCCTTTCTTCCTAAGTGGTTAATGTATACACGATTTGAGAGTGTCATTGGTTGACTCTAGGATATTACATGCTAAGGTAGTCGGGTTAAGAACTTTTTAGGAATCCATGAAGCCCTAGTTCACGGGTATGTGGTAAGATGGTGTTGCTCTCTATAGTGGATTTGACACCCTTGGTTGGTATTTGACTAGTTCTAATCCCTTGTGAGGTAACATTGTTCTAGCCTTCATCATTTTGTTGTGTGGCACATTTGGATCCTTAGCTATGCATGTCTTGATCCTTGTTTTGACTTATACCTCTCAAGATCGTGACCGAAGCACTCTAGGGGAGGAAAAGGGCACTCCTTTCTCATTTTTCTTTATCTTCTTTTTGTTTTGTTACGAATTTGATTTTCTATCTTGCATCCACCTACTTGCTAACCAATTTGAGCCTTATTTTTCCCGCTCTTGTTTAAACCACGTTACAAACCTAATGGCCTATGTTTACCAACCCTTTTAGTTAGTGAAGCATTGGCATGTGAGGTTTGAGTTTTGAGAATATTGATCATAAACAAGAAGCACTTTGAGATTTTGTTAAAGTTGAGTTTCAAAAGAAAGATGCAATTCAAGAAAATCAAATGATGTTGCAAGAAAAAGCCGTCCATAGTTAAAAAGGCTAGGACAACGAAAAATAAAAATAAAAGAACAAAAAAAATTTGAAAAAGAAACAAAAATAATAAAAATATTTTTGACGGTTTCGTTTTCTTCCCTAGTTTAAGCATTGGGGACAATGCTTTGTTCAAGCTTGGGGGGATTGTTCCTTCATTTTGTTGCCTTGCCTTGGTTTTTGTCGAGAGTTGTGGGTTAAACCTCTTAGGAAACCCTCGCGAGAGCTCTCGCCCTCTTTGGCGACATGGGGTTTAAAGGGCTTGATGCATACGCTAAATGCATCCGTGATTCCTACGGCAGTGAGTTAGTGTACATTCTTTCTCTTTGTTTCTTTTTTGTTTCTTTTGCTTTCAATAATTCCATCTTGTTCTCTTTTGCCTTAGCTTTGCTCGAGGACGAGAAAAGGTTTAGCTTGGGAGAATTTGATAAGTGATATTTATTTCACTCTTAGGGAGTAGTTTTAGAGTTATTTTCATTTTTTTTTATCTTATTTTCCCTTTCTTTCTCTTGTTTTCTCTTTAATAACATTTCTTGTTTATTTGGTAATTTTGTCGTGTTTTACTTCTTTTCGTAGTTTTTATTAGAATTAGTTTATTTTCGTATTTTATTTTCTTTACGATTTATTTTATTTCGTTCCTTTCCTTTGTTACAGTCATAGTTTTAATTAGTTTTAAGTTCATTTTGTTATTTATTTTATTTTATTTACTTGTATAGTTTCATATTTTTATTAGTTTTTGTTTTATTTATCTTATTTTATTATATTTTATTTATTTCTATTTCTATTTATTTTATTTTATTCTTGGTTTTGTGTGTAGGGTCCCGGGTTTCATGTCAAGTGAGTTCGGAATTCGGAGACGAGACAAAGTGTGTGCCTTTGCTGGCTGTTGCCCACCTCTTATCCATCACCCCACCTTCTTAACCACCATCACCACATCAATTCCCTTGCTCCCTCACGCAAACAGCAGCTCCACCTCTCCAATTCCCTGCTCCACACACCTAGCAGCCACAGTAGCCACCCAAACCACCGTACCACACACCGCAGCCACTTCCTCACTACCCTACACCATCCCAACTGCAACAACAACAACAACAAACACAACAACACCAGCACCTCAATTCCACTCACCCTCACTCAACCACCAATTACCTACCCATCCAGTCGCTGTTACCACCTTCATCCACAATAAACCACCAAACAATTCGCAACCACCAGCTCCCTACAACCTTCACCACACCACTAAACTAATCCACGCACCCCAACCCGCAATTAATCGCAACCCACAACAACAACCCCAGCACCACTGTCCACCTGCACCCGCAACTCCAACCAGCCATGCCACCAGTCCAACCTTCAATTACAGCAGCAGCCGCGCAATTTCCGGAAACCACGCACCGCCCCCTGCCGCAGCTCCTCCACTTGTCCAACCACAGCAACAAATCGCCCACCATTGCATCCCAAATCAGAGCAAATAGAAAATCAATCGGGTTTAGGCAAACCGCATAGGAGTTTGATCGAAATGCAAAAAAATGCCAAAACAGTCAGGAAATTTTGAGGTTTTGTAATTTGAAGAGGTGTGGTTGAACACACCCATGGTTCGACCGAACCAACCCCGTAGTTCGGCCACACCAACTCATGGTTCGACCGAACCATTTCACGAGCTTCGCGCGTGATAATTAATGAAGACCGAACGGTTGAATACTGAAGGTCGAAGCGAGGATAGCCATTGATGGAGTAGATGAATGGTGATGAAAGTTAAGGGCAGCCATTAATGAAAAGTTGATGAAAGGGAATAAAATTTTTTTTTTGGGGGGGGGGGCGTCTAATGTGTTTTGGGGATTTTGTTTTATTTCTCTTTTTCTCTTATTTTTATTTATATTTCTTTCTTTTCTTTTCCCTTTTCTTATTTCTTTATTTTATTTATATAATAATTAGTTTCTTTTCTTTTATTTTTACTTTTTACTTTATTTTCTTTTCTATTATTTGCTTAGTTTTATTAGCTTTATATTTATACCCATTTTTGGGGGTAATTAGAGAGATAAGAAATAGAACAATTACCAATTATTCAACTCTCTAATTAGTTTTAGGAGAGCTTCTCCCTCTAAGTTTAGGTTAGGATTAGGATAGTTTAGAGAGAGAAAGTAAGGGTTTCACCATTGTTGAGTTTGGATTTTGAAGAAGAAATTGATCATCTTTTCTATAGACTTTCATCTTCAATCAATGAGAATCTCTAACTCTCTCTCTTTATTTTAATTGCATTCTTTTGATTATTATTTTAGTTGTTGGTATTGCTTGTTAATCATGTTTATTCTTGATTATTTTTTAATTAATCTTGTTATTAGCATGATTAGTGAGTAATTCCCCCATTAAGGGGATGGTTCTTGTGGTGTAGTTGGACCTTGATCATGTTCTAGGGTTTAGAATTGATTTATTTGTGATTAAAGTCTTTATATGCTTGATATTCTGTAATCTTCTTGCAAGTGCACATTGTTGGTTGATTAAAGGTGAATCTTTCCTAACAAGGAACGGAAGTTGACTTAGTTAAGGTTCATTACTATCGATTGTTATTTAATAGTACCTCCTAGTATATGGTTCTAATGTGCAAACATAGAGGCTATGTTAGGAGAAGCCAATTGATCCTGGAAGGCGGCTAGATTGGATCCTTTACTTCGATATTCGAGCATGTTTAGTTCATAACTAATTCAATTTCTATGCCTTTGTTTATGTTCAAGTGAATGTTATACCTAAACCATTTCCCTTAATGTTTTATTTCTTGTTTTGGAATCTTTAGACTTTAATTTATTTATCTCTTATTCCAAACTAGCTTAATTGTCGATAACATTTGGTGGTGTTTATTCGTTCTCTGTGGTTCGACCCTCATGCTTGCCTTATACTCGTATTAGGTTTGTTTAGGTTGTATAAATTTTATTTGATATAGGGATACACAATTGACGACGCGTTTATTCCCTTGTCAAGGACCCTTGGCCTACCGCCTGATCGAGTGGTTTCTCACCTGGTCGAGCGATTTTTAGACCACGACGTGGCTTTCTGACATGCCCTGTAGGACACCAATTCACCTTATCGGGTGGATCTTCATTGGCGTGAACTGGTGGTTCTTTGCTACTACTCACAAGAGACCCCTTTTCGACTGTTGGTTGGCTCAAGTTGTCACTGGATTGAGCAATTGCAACTCGATCTGGTGGAACACTCACTATAGGCTCAGTTTTCGTAGCTTGCTTGTTTGTTTCCACCTTCTCATCTTTAAAGCCAAGACCGACACAGTAAAGGGATCTTTATATTTCATCAACTTCCTTTTGACATTTGTCTATTTCCTATGTAGAAGATGCAACACAGAATACCGCCTCCAAGGGATCTTACTAGAGCTTGGGGCTTATTAGAACAATTATTAACCACATTAACACTAAAACACTTCTCCTCTGTCATGGGGCTTTTAGGGGTATTATTGAAATTGAAAGTAATTTATCATCCCCTACTGATAGTGTCAGTTTGCCACATTTCACATCTATAATTTCTCTTGCAGTGGTAAGGAATAGTCTACCCAAAATAATCCGAGTTTGCAAAACCTCAGCCATATCAAGAACAACAAAATCAACAGGTATATAAAATTTACCTACTCTAACATGAACATCCTCTAGAACACCTAAGGGGTATTTTTAAGGAATTGTCTGTCATTTGTAGAGTAATATTAGTAGTTTTAAATTTACCCATATTTAGCTTGGAACACACAGACAATTGCATGACACTAACTCTAGCACCCAAATGACATAATGCATTATCACTCATTAGATTTCCAATATGACAAGGGATAGAAAAACTACCCGGATCTTTCACTTTAGGTGGAGATTTATTTTGTAGTACGACACTACATTCTACACTAAAAGCGATTGTCTCTAGCTCACTAATAGATCTTTTTCTAGTCAATATTTCCTTCGTGTATTTAGCATATGCAAGAATTTGTGTAATTAGTTCCGTAAAGGGAACCGTTACCTGCAAATCTTTGACCATCCCCTGAAACTTACCAAATTGCTTATCTAAATTTGTTTATAAATGACGATTGGGGAATGGAAGTTTGATAAACGGCTTTGGAGCATTACTGCTCTTATCTTGAGCTGCTACCTTCCCTGGAGTTGTACCCTACACTGTATTATCATAAATATTAGTACTAATCTTTAGCCTTGTAGGGCTATTAGAAACAATGTTTTGTTTAATGGAATCAAGATTAGTATTATTCATTAAAACAGGTTCATCATCTCTGGGCATAGGGGGTCCATCATAGTGTAAACCACTCCTTAGAGTAATTGCAAAAGCATGATCTGTAGGCCTGGTTAGCTGCGATGGTAGGGCTCCCTGTTGACGGGCTGGAAGAGTAGAGGAAATTTGTGCAATTTGATTATCTACTATTTTATTATGTACTATGATGGAATCAATTTGAGCATCTCTACTCTCCATGTGCTTTTGCATACTAGCCAGCATCACTCTAATTTTTACCAAAGCAGGGTCAGAAGATGAGGAGGGTTGTTGTGGTTGGTTCTTCTAGCTAGCATTGGGATGATAATATTTTTGTTGTAGTTGTTGTGGTGCATGTGATTGTTGTGGAGGAGGTGGGTTTTGAACATTGGTGCTTCGGTAGGAAAGATAGGATGGTTCTCGAACCCAGGATTGTAGGTGTTGGAGTATGGGTCATTCTGCCTATAAGATTGAAAGGCATTAACTTGCTCCACGGAACTCTTGCAATCTTGTTCCCAATGACCTATAATTCCACATTTTTCACAGAAAGGTTCATTAGAATTATTATTAATTGCATAAACATTAGCTATATTTGTAGTACTAAGATATCTAATTTCTGACAAATAGAGTTTAATTGAGCTTGTAAAAAGGATACAATGTTGACACTATCTTTCCCTTTGTTAGCAAAGCCTCTAGGATTCCCATATTGGGAATTGCGGATTGCCATATCTTCGATAACTTGACCTGCATCATCAACATCAAGGTTCATAAACCTCCCACTAGCTGCAGAATCTAATATTAGTCTAGATGAATTTTCAATCCCATTATAAAAGGCTTGGTTTAACTGCCACTAGGCTAAATTATGGTGGGGACACTCCCTCTATAGGTCCTTGAATCTTTCCCAAGCCTCATATAAAGTTTCATCTGGCTCTTGGGCAAACTTCTGAATTGCGCTTCTTAGCAAAGTTGTCCTCTCTGCAAGATAGTATTTATTACAGAAATTAAAAACAAGAGTCTCCCAGTTAGTTATACCAAGTGCAGTTCTATTCAATCCATTATACCATAATTTAGCTTTTGTACATAAAGAGAAAGGAAAGAGAATCTCCCTAATTTGGTCCCGTGTGACCCTAGCTTGTCTGATGGTATTACAGTATTGACAGTAGTCTTCAATATGAAGATTTGTGTCTTCACCCTTAACTCCACTGAATTTCCTCCTTTTTGTCATCGTGATAAATTAGGGTTTAATCTCGAATTGCACTCCATCAAGAGCCGGAGTATGAGTAAGGGGCGGAAAATCTGTCAGCGACGGCTTCGAATAATCGCTGATCTTCTTAGGTGCTATAATCTATGATTCTAAATCAGAAGGAACTTCTGAATCATTAGAATCAGTTGGAGGGTCTCTGTTATCCTCGTTACCCCAAGAACCTGCTAGGATTTGCCTGTAAAGATTCTTTTGTCTTAGAAAGGAGCATTCGATCTCAGGATCGAATGGGATATAGCCTGATCTGGAACACCTAGGCATAAACATAGAACTAAAAAGAAAATATGAGACTTGCCTCAAAGAACTAACGTTCTCTGAGACAAGAGGAAGAAACCTAGACTACAGAAAACAATCAGAAATAATAATAAAATCGTTTCCCCGGCAACGACGCCAAATTTTAATAGGCTAAAGTCGTATCACCCAATCAAAAGTAATTCTTAAATCCTCTAAATAATGCAGATAGGGAAGTAGGGTCGAATCCACAGGGAAACTAGTCTTTCTATTCCTAATTAATTAAATAAATCTAAATTATTAAGTAACAAATTAATATCAATTGAAGGGAAAATAAATTATTAAGATTAAGGGTAAAGAGAAAATCAAGAAATAAAGACCTAGGGCATAGGTTCACCAATAAATAACATTTCGGGGTAAAACATTATAATCAATCATCAATGCATTAATTAACCAGGTCAATAAGGGCTTTCGCTACGTATTACAATCACAAAATTAATGTACTGGTATTAAATCTCATCTCTCGAATCTCGACTTAACCATTTATAAATTAACCTGCCTATTGAAATTAAGCCTAAATTTCAAATCTCATCTCTCTAGTCTCGAATTAATATTGCTAAACTCATACATAAAAGATCTACGCAAATCAAGTTGCATGGCATTAAATCAATCAATAGGAAATTAATCAAGCATTGACAATCAACAACGACCCCTTCATATTATTTATGGATCCCCGTAAACCCTAGAAAGAAAACTACTCACGCATAATTAAATCTAAAATAAACAAGGCAATTAAAGAAAACATGATGAATAAAAGAAATAAAATTACTGAAATTAATATAGAAGAAATCGTTATCAAAATTAACGAAAATAAAGAGATGAATTAAGAACAAAGTATAGAGTTGTAGAGAGAGAAAATAATACTAAGTAGAGAGGAAAAGTCTAAGAGAGGAGGTACTAAACTAATAACTCAAAAACCTATTTATACCAAACTCTTAAATAATCCTAATTAAAACTAAGTAAATCGCCGAAAACAAGCTCTCCACAACACGCGCCCGATCGGGCCCTCCTTTTTTCCATCAGGTGCGTCTCTCGCGCCCGTCCGGGCGAGAGATCAGGCAAAGGGCTGCTTCATTCTTCTTTCGCCCCGCCCGGCTGGGCGTGCCTTCGAAAGGAGCCATATTTGGCCGGGAGAAGTTCTTGGGATATCTTGGACTCTTGATTGGGCTCCGATCCTTTGGCCAAATCCGGATTTCCTCTTCGGGTCAACAATACTAGGTCCAAATGCCTCGATGTCACATATGTTGAGCCCTTAATCACCGGTTTGATGATTCTAACCGGCCTTGGGCTACGAAAACTGGTCGTGTTCCTCCAATGCTCGTAGTCACTCCATAAAATCCCGGGAAAATTCTCCGAAAGTGCAAATCCCTACAAAACTCTACCAAAAGTACAAAAACACTAGAAAACACAAATTAGTAATAAAAGTAACTCTAAAGAGAAAAAAAACACTACAAATTATGACTAAGGGACGGGGGTAAAATATTATATAAAATGGGTGTATCACTAATCTCTATTTTTTTTAAAAACGTTTCCCATTATAACAACCAAAATTCAACTAACTAACAAGCTTGAAATCACATACATTGCTCAAGTATATTTATTCACTAATTTATAACACATATGCTAATCACTAATTCAACCACAATATATTTTAAGTACCAAAATTAAACTAACTAACAAGCTTACTTGTTGTATATTTGGAGTAACACTCGAAATACACAAGGGATAAACCAAGGGATAGATAAGGCTAAAGAACCAAAGGCTTCTTAGATAAAGTCACACCACTAAGAAACGTTTTGGATTCCTAAGATCACAAGCCAACTAGTAGCCTAAACTAGCTAACTAAGCAAAGGAAACGAAATTCCAAATCCAAGAATTTCAGGTTTTTGTTTCTAATCCAAGAAACGAATGTAAGACAAGTTTTTTGTTTGAATAATCTGATTTTTTCATTCACATTTGCTTGCTATTTATAGTAAACAAGCATCCTTAAGTACAAGCTAACTTAAGTGGCTGTTCAGCTCACTTGTTACACGCCTAAGCTAAAGCTAAGTACAAATCAGCTTTTGTTGTCTAGATACATTAATAAAAGAAGCCTTATTTAACTAGATACATCAAAGAGAAAATGGTGGCTTATAACCTCCAAATTAAGGCTGAAATAAAATCGGAATTAAGAGAGTGTAACTCCCCTTAATTTACGCCCATCCAAGCAGCAAGTTGGAGATGTATTTCCTCCAATATTCACGCCCAAATTTAAACAGCAAAGAAGTGTAACTCCTCCTTGGTTCAAGCCTTGAAATTAACTTGAATGTATGTGGACAAGGGTGTACTTGGACGCCCTTTAGTTGCTCCAAAAGCTGACCGAATTAAACAGCCAATTGAAGGCTGAAATTAAGGCTTAAGATGCTCCAATGTTGACTGATATCAACGGCCACTTGAAGGCTGAAGTTAAGGCTTGTAATGGCTTGTAATTCCTCTTTGAAAACTGATTGTAACTCCCAAGTCAAAGCTTTGAAATTCCTTGTAAAATAATTTTGGATTCCAAGCTTAAATGGCTGCCATTTTGATGTATCTTTGCACTTGTACTTTTGTGTGAATGTGACAATATTTTTCGAACTAAAATCAGCTAAAAAGAACTAAGAAAAAATATAACTAATTTGCAAACTTAAAATGACTAAAGTTTACAATTAATTCAAAGCATAAAAAGAACTAGAATAAACTAGTTAATAAGAACAACAAGAAATTCAAGGGATTGAATATCTTGCTGCCCATGGATAGAATGCATAGCACCAATACATGATGCTACATCTTGAACCAAAGAAATGTCCATAACCAAGTTGTTAGGCTTGGCTACAACATTCCCCCCTTCTTGAAAAGAGTTTGCCCTCAAACTTGGCAACTCTTCAAACTCATCATAGTAAGGTGATAAATCAGCCACATTAAAGGTGCTAGAAACACCATAATCTCCGGGCAACTCAACTTTGTAAGCATTATCATTCACCTTTTCAATAATAGCAAATGGACCATCACTTCGAGGACTAACCTTGGACCGCCTTTTGGAAGGAAATCTTTCCTTTCAAAGATGAATCCAAACTAAGTCACCGGGCTGAAAACGGACCTCCTTTCTTTTCTTGTCATAGTATGTCATGAGGGTACTAAAATTCCGCACAAATCTTCTATATAAAGAAGCAAGTCCATGAAAGCTTCGAACTTGTTGAATGGTTTGTAGCGTGGGCCACTCACGAATTGCAGCAACTTTCTTTTCATCAACTTCAATGCCTTGTGATGAGACTTTAAAGCCAAGAAAAATAACTTGGGAAGTGAAGAAATGACACTTCTCTAAGTTACCATACAATTTCTCACGTTCAAGAGCTTCAAAAACCTGTTGCAAGTGCATAGAATGCTCTTCTTCCTCCCTACTATACACCAAAATATCATCAAAATAAACTACAACAAATTTACCCATGAAAGGTTGCATAACCTGATTCATAAGGTGCATAAATGTAGATGGTGCATTAGACAAACCAAATGGCATCACAAGCCACTCATAGAGGCCCTCCTTTGTCTTGAAAGCGGTCTTCCATTCATCTCCTTCAAAAATTCGAATTTGATGATAGCCACTTCTCAAATCAATTTTAGAGAACACTTTAGAACCATGCAAATCATCAAGTAAATCATTCAACCTTGGAATAGGAAACCGGTACTTGATAGTGATTTTATTGATTGACCTACTATCAACACACATTCTCCATTCTTCTTAGGCACAATCAAAGTAGGACAAGCACATGGACTAAGACACTTACCAATAAGACCCTTGGACAGTAATTCTTCCACTTGCCTCCTAATCTCTTCAGTTTCTTTTGGAGTGGTTCTATAGGCTGGTTTGTTTGGGAGCATTGATCCAGGAACAAGATCAATTTTGTGTTGTATGTCACGTTTTGGGGGTAGGCCATGGGGAATGTCTTCGGGGAAAACATGGGAAAAGGTTTTGAGAAGAGGGGTGAGGAGTGGGTGTGGTTCTTTTTGTGTCGGTTGGGAAGGGATATCAAGTTGGCTTAAAATGAATTGTTTGTGAGCTTTATACTCATGCAATTCTTATTTTATGAGAGTGGTAAGGGAAGTGGGGGGTGTGGATATGGGGTGGCCGTTTTTTAGGTTTAGAGGGGTAAGGAGTATTTTCTGTCCATCCTTAGTGAAGGAATATGTGTTTTAATACCCATCATGCATCACACGCCTATCAAATAGCCAAGGTCTACCAAGTAAAATATGACATGCATCCATAGGTATAACATCACACCATAATTCTTCCTCATAAGTTCTACCAATGCTAAATGATAACAAGACTTGTTGTGTTACTTGAATCCCTTTACCATGATTTAGCCATTGAATCACATAAGGTTTAGGGTGAGGGACGATTTTTATTTTCAGCTTGTCTATCATTACTTGTGAAGCTACATTGGTACAACTACCTCCATCAATAATCAAGGTACATACCTTACCACCAATGGTGCAACGAGTGTGAAAGATTGCCTCACGTTGCAAACTCCCTTCTTTGCCAATTAGATTGCTTAGTGTACGTCGAACCACCAAGCATTCTCCTTCATCTTGTCCAAGACACGCATACTCATAATTCTCCTTAAGGTTGTTGTCCACTTCAATTTCTAATTCGTCCTCCTTTTCATGCTCAATCAAAGTGACAATCCTTTTATTTGGACAATCACTAGCCAAATGTCCAAGGCCTTGACACCGAAAACATCTTCTTGGGGCTGGTTTTGGGTTGGAATTTTGGGTGTATTGTGAAGGTGGTTTAGAAGTAGGCTGATTGGATGTGGGTTTGAAAGGTGGGAAATTGGATGTTTGCTTTTTTTGGGGTAATGAGGTTTGAGGTGCAAAACGTGATGATTCACTTTTGCCTCTTGCTTTTTGTTGCTGCTCAATCTTATGTGCTAAGATAATGAGCTCTTCAAGGGTGGTGTAAGGGTGTAGCTCGGGCACATTGGCTATTTTTGGGTCAAGTCCTCCCAAAAAGCGCACCAATGTTTGAGGTTCATCTTCATCTACTCCACACTTCATGACAAATCCTTCAAATTCCCTAGCATATTCTTCTACTGATTTTGTACCTTATTTGAGGTTGTGGAACTTGGAAAAGTTTTCTTGCACATAGTATGTGGGAAGAAACTTTTGTTTCAGCATTTTTTTCATCTTGGTCCACGATCTCACTTTCTCTTTGTCTTGCCTTTCCCTTTTGGCACACAAACTAGCCCACCAAGTTGAGGCATATTTTCTTAACTTCAAGGCTAAAATCTTCACCTTTTTTTCTTTCGGTGTTTGCTTGTAATCAAACACTCTCTCCACTGTTCTAAGCCATTCTACAAACTCATCAGCATCGAGTTTGCCATCATACTCCGGGATGTCAGCCTTAATGTCATTATTAGGCCGTGACCTTTCTCTTTCATGAAAAAGGTCTATCATTGTGATTGAAATTAGATTCACTCAATTCTTCATCACTATGATTGGGTGAACCCTCTTTTTGATGGCGCAACTTAGTAGAAAGATCTTTTAACTGATCTTGCAAATATTGCATTCGTTGCTCCATATCTTCTTTCTCTTGTGCAACCTTATTGATATATTCTTGCCAATTAGGGTGTGGGATGTCGGACATGGTTTGTGTTTGGGGTATGTGTTTGGGTATTTGTTTTGCTAGATCCCCCTCCTTCTAGCGCCAACTGTTGTATATTTGGAGTAACACTCGAAATACACAAGGGATAAACCAAGGGATAGATAAGGCTAAAGAACCAAAGGCTTCTTAGATAAAGTCACACCACTAAGAAACGTTTTGGATTCCTAAGATCACAAGCCAACTAGTAGCCTAAACTAGCTAACTAAGCAAAGGAAACGAAATTCCAAATCCAAGAATTTCAGGTTTTTGTTTCTAATCCAAGAAATGAATGTAAGACAAGTTTTTGTTTGAATAATCAGATTTTTTTCATTCACATTTGCTTGCTATTTATAGTAAACAAGCATCCTTAAGTACAAGCTAACTTAAGTGGCTGTTCAGCTCATTTGTTACACGCCTAAGCTAAAGCTAAGTACAAATCAGCTTTTATTGTCTAGATACATTAATAAAAGAAGCCTTATTTAACTAGATACATCAAAGAGAAAATGGTGGCTTATAACCTCCAAATTAAGGCTGAAATAAAATCAGAATTAAGAGAGTGTAACTCCCCTTAATTCACGCCCATCCAAGCAGCAAGTTGGAGATGTATTTCCTCCAATATTCACGCCTAAATTCAAACAGCAAAGAAGTGTAACTCCTTCTTGGTTCAAGCCTTGAAATTAGCTTGAATGTATGTGGACAAGGGTGTACTTGGACGCCCTTTAGTTGCTCCAAAAGCAGACTAAATTAAACAGCTAATTGAAGGCTGAAATTAAGGCTTAAGATGCTCCAATGTTGATTGATATCAACGGCCACTTGAAGGCTGAAGTTAAGGCTTGTAATGGCTTGTAATTCCTCTTTGAAAACTGATTGTAACTCCCAAGTCAAAGCTTTGAAATTCCTTGTAAAAGAATTTCGGATTCCAAACTTAAATGGCTGCCATTTTGATGTATCTTTGCACTTGTACTTTTGTGTGAATGTGACAATATTTTTTGAACTAAAATCAGCTAAAAAGAACTAAGAAAAAATATAACTAATTTGCAAACTTAAAATGACTAAAGTTTACAATTTATTCAAAGCATAAAAAGAACTAGAATAAACTAGTTAATAAGAACAACAAGAAATTCAAGGGATTGAATATCTTGCTGCCCATGGATAGAATGCATAGCACCAATACATGATGCTTCATCTTGAACCAAAGAAATGTCCATAACCAAGTTGTTAGGCTTGGCTACAACACTAACCTCGTACAAGTATGTGTATACCTCAAAGAGGTCTTTTAAGGGTTGTAACGTGGTTAGGATAAAGGTTGAAGAAGAAGGGGATAAAAGGCTCAAGATCCTAGGTAAGCCCCCAAGGTGTGCAACTTTGCTTTTGAATCTTTGTATTTTTATGCTTGAGTTTTCTCACTTTTGAGCTCTTTTATTTTTATTTTTTTTATTTTATTTTTATTTTTATTTTTTCTCTCTTTTTTTGCTTTTGCATTAATTTGAAAAGTGTGGGCAATTCCGATCATGCGGTCTATCACTCACTTGGCATTCATGTTTCTCAGGCACGGTACTGAGCACTCCATAAGAAACGCAATCTGAGACGTGTTCATATCAAAGATATTTTCATATCAAAGACATTGGAACACTTTCCCTTTTGTACACTTTTATTATATATTTTTTTTCTATTAAATTTTTTTTAAATCACTCAAGATTTTGAGATTGCATAAGTTACACACGATCCCATCCCAAGGTAAGGTAGATGTGGGTTGAAGAAAGAAAGGTCTATTTTTAGACGAGGCTCAAAGTGGTTTATCAAGAAAGGATTGCATATTTGAAGGGTAAAAGATGATATGATGTGGCTATAAGGGGTGCCTCAAATCATTGGTATATACCTTGCGCTTAGTTTAACATTTTTTTTGATGCGATGTAATGCAATGATCATATGCAAGAAAATAAAGGCTCATTTTTATTAAAGGAAAAGAAAGAATTATCCTACAAAATAAATCTAAGGGGAATAAAAAGGTGCCTATGCTAGACTTATTAGGGAAGGGATAAATAAAATAAATAGAAAAACAGAGGTCACGAAATCTTGTCGTTGAAGCTCGCCTTGTGTCTTTTCTTTATCATCACTCGCTCTTCTTACTAGTTGGAGGTATGGGAAGCTTGTAATTATCGATCAATGTTGGATAGTGTAGGCGTCGCTCGAAGTGCGCCTACGTTAAAAGCATGTGTGAATATTCTTGGCACTCATAGGAAGTGGGAATTGACATAATACGATTAGGAACAAGGAAAGTAGGGAGCCGCCAACAAGTTTTTAAGTAACTTGTAAACCGTTCACGGATCATAAAAAGGCAACCACGAATAAGGGACTACGAGAGGCAACAATGATTGACTCGTGAAGGTTAACCCCATTCATAATCCATGAGATTACTAACTCCTTATGGTTCGGAACCACGAAAGGAGGATCGGGAATGATGGTATGAAGTGAGTCATGGAGTCACGTTCGCCCGTATTGGCCTCTACTCGATTCTTATAGTGAAAAGTGATTCCTGCGATCTCAAAGGCATATAAACAAAAATTCAATTTGCTCCAAACTATTATTAGGCTAAATTGGTTGAATATTGACGCAACACATAATTCTATAATGATTTTATAACAAGATTAAAAGGATCCTAAACCGGTTGTCCAAATTATCTTATTAGGCGTGATTTTTAATTACATATTCCCTTTAACATGCAATATGGTGATCATAATAAAAATAATAGAATTAACATTAATATTGGAAGCAATTTAACAATAAATCCAACAATATAAAATCGTTAGAAAAATAATAGAAATAAAAGGAACATAATTCTTACTTTGATTCTGTTTGCTTGCAACTATAAAATAATAAACGAGTTAGTAACTTCAAGGAAATAATAATAAAACGATAACTAAATTAAATTAAATTAAATAGAGTTGATTTGGGGCCAAACCCTCAAATAGTTCTACCTTTCATGCCTTGGCTTAAGGACAGAACCACGAGTAAAGTATGGACTCCTTGGAGTGCTTGAAGAAGGAATTTTGAAAGAAGAAGGGTAGGCTAGTTTTTAGGCTACAACATAGAGGAGAGAAAAATAGAGAATTAATTAATGCCCCGTACATCAAAAATGAGGGGGTATTTATAGAAAAAATTTTCTGAGGGAACACACGGAACCCTAAAAAGATAAAACCCTAAAAAAATGTGCTGCGACACGGCAAAGGGCACCGTGACACGGGAAATCCTACTGTCAGACGGGGAACATTCCCGTGAAACGGTGGACTACTGTGTGACGCGTGAAATATTTAGTGAACGGGGAACAAAACGCGTGAAGGGTTTACCCGGAAAGGACACGAAAACCCTCGTGTCACAACAGGTGACGCGTGTCACAACAGGTGCCCCGTGTCACAACAGGTGCCCCGTGTCACAACAGGTGCCTCGTGACACGGTGGACAAATGCCGTGACGCGGGAGTCTGTAGTCCGTTTTTCCGTCTAAATTCAGTTTTTAACCCTAATTTCGTTCATCATTTTGAGTGCCGATTGATAATTTCGGGCCATTTCTGATTTATTATTATTATTTGGGCTAAAATAAACAAATAAATAAAATAAATAAAAGGTTTGGGCCAAAACAAATGATAAAATATAATAAAAAAAGGTTGGGCTGAAATTAAAAAAATTATGCTTTGACTAAACATCAAGACTGATCCATGGACTATTAAAAAATTGAATTTAATTAAATACGATTTTTTAAGCACTCTCGGGATTAAATACTGAACCCGAATAATATTTGCGGTGAAAGGTTGTTCATCATCGGGTTTGGTTTTGGGTAGACATTTTTAGGTGTCTACAAAAGCCCCCACTTTGACTGAGTTTGTAGAAACATCAGTTTCGAAAATGATAGTCAAAGTAGTCGATAGGGACAGAGAATGATTTAAGACGTTCTATGATTCTAAATCATTCTGTATACGCCGATACCTGTAGAAAAATTTTAATTGCGCAGAAAAAAGAGTAAATGGATAGAACACATATCTGACACCAATGTATCGGGGATAAATGAGTTTGGCAGCTTCCTATGCTTGAAGGAATCCACTGCATGACGTTTGTTGAAATGATTTCCATGCCTGAGGAAAGCTGAATGATGAATTTGGTAGGTTTCTAAGCCTGAAGAAACCTACCGGATGATACTTTCCATGCTTGAGGAAAGTCGACGTATGATTTTTGTGTCATTCTATGCTTGAAGAAATCCACCGATAATGCCTTCATGCTTGAGAAAAGCCGACTTGGCGGTTTTATATACTTGAAGAAAAATCCACCAAAAACGCTTTCCATGCTTGAGGAAAGTCGACTTAGCAGTTTTCTGTTAGGGTTTGGTAAGTCCAACTTACCGCGGAAACGACCCTGACCCAAAGAACCGCTTGCAATTAATAAAACCATAGAGCATAACAAATAAACATAAAAGGATAAAATCGAAATTTAACTTTGACGCGTGCTTCGCCCGACCTAATGGGCTCATACTTGAAAGCTTTAGCTCCGAAAATACCGAGCCTCCAATGGTATCCACCACAAACGACGAACACCGACTTTTAGGTCCGCTACCTTGGAGTTAGCAAGGTCCGACCAAAAACCCAAGTGATTAAATGAGTTCAAAGGTTTTCACAATGGTGATGCCTTTTTCAACTCTCGCTCAAGTAAAGAATTCTCAAGCCAAGCTTTGGCTATTTATAAGGAAGGATAGCTTTTGATTTCCACTCATCTTTTAATGTGTGACTTTTTCACAAAAAGATCCCACATGGAAAGATTGATGAATTCAATCCTTAGTTAAATAAACCAAGGAATAAGTAACAAGTGTCACATGGTTAGGTGAGGACCACTTTCCTACTTGGTCCCCATGGAAATTCACATGCAATGTTAACTAACCATGTGTCACCCAACCTTGAGCCCCAAGTTGGGTTCGGTTGGGCCATTTTATTTTCGCCCGTGTCCATGACCCGTTGACGAGGGAGTAAACGCGTCATCAATTGTCTATCCCTAGATCAAATACAATTTATACAACCTAAACAAACCTAATACGAGTATAAGGCAAGCATAGGGGTCGAACCACAGAGAACGGATAAACACCACCAAATGTTATCGACAATTAAGCTAGTCCGGAATAGGAGATAAATAAACTAAAGTCTAAATATGCTAAAACAAGAAATAAAACACTAAGGGGAATGGTTTAGGTATAGCATTCACTTGAACATAAACAAAGGCATAGAAATTGAATTAATTATGAACTAAACATGCTTGAATATTGAAATAAAGGACCCAATCTAGCCGCCTTCCGGGGTCAATTGGCTTCTCCAAACATAGCCTCTATGTTTCCACATTAGAACCATATACTAGGAGGTACTATTAAATAACAATCGATAGTAATGAACCTTAACTAAGTCAACTTCCGTTTCTTGTTAGCAAAGATTCACCTTTAATCAACCAACAATGTGCACTTGCAAGAAGATTAAAGAATATCAAGCATATAAAGACTTTAATCACAAATAAATAAATTCTAAACCCTAGAACATGTTCAAGATCCAACTACACCACAATCATCCCCTTAATGGGGAAATTACTCACTAATCATGCTAACAATAAAGAATAAACATGATTAACAAGCAATACCAACAACTAAAATAATAATCAAAATAAAGCAAATAAAAATAGAGGAGAGAGAGTTAGAGATTCTCATTGATTGAATGTGAAAATCTACAAACAAGATGGTCAATCTTCTTCTTCAATATCCAAGCTCAACAATGGTGAAACCCTCACTTTCTCTCTCTAAACTATCCTAATCCTAACCTAAACCTAGAGAGAGAAGCTCTTCCAAAAACTAATTAGAGAGTAGAATAGATGGTTATTGAATATTCCTAATTACCCTAAAAATGGGTATATATACTAAGCTGGGAAAAATAGAAAAATAAAAGAAAATAAAAAGGAAAAAATAAAATAAGAAAGCTAGACATAAAAATAAAAGAAAGAAATAAGAAAAAGGGAAAAGAAAAGAAAAGAAATAAAAATAAAAGAAAAAGAAAAATGAAATAAAATCAACCCACAAATCCCCACCAAAAACAATCAGCCCCTTTTTCCTCTCTTCTTCGAAATTCGCTGCTTCAATTGTCATCTTCACCATTCATCAAAATCCATCATCAGTGCACATCATCATCACAAATCAAAGTTTAACGGCCATCACCAAGCTTCAATCGTTCGATCCTCATTAAATATCATGTGCAAGGCTCGTGAAGTGGTTCGGTCGAACCATGGGTTGGTGCGGCCGAACTACGGGGTCGGTTTGGTCGAACCATGGGTGTGTTCGACCACACCTCTTCAATTTACAGAACTTTGAAAGTCTCTGACTCGTACTTTGACCGAACCCTCAACGGTTTGCTCGAACCCGATCAATTTGTGATTTGCTCTGATTTTTGGGTGAAAATAGCGAAATCGGGGTGAGTAATTGTGGTGGACTGGTGGCAGCAGGGGGTTCTGGTTGTTGGGTGCGAAGGGTGGACGGAGGAGGATAATTGGTGGGCTGATTTTGTTATAGGTGGTGCTGGTGGATGATGGTTGTTTAGGTGCGTGGCTGGGTGCGTGAGGTTGCTGTGGTTGTGTATTGGGTTGCAGCGTTGGTGTGAGAACAGGGGGTAGTGGTGGTTGTGATGCGTGGTAGAGCTGTGGGTAGTTTTTGCCAATCATATTGCTTAGTGTACGTAGTTTTTGCAATTTTGTTTTTATCATATCTTTTGATCCATATATATGAATAAGATAAAAAAAAATTTCGTTGGAAATCTGTTGAAGTATACTTTCTAACCCAATAGAAATCAGATTAAAATATTTTGTAGATTAAAGATATGGCCGAAATAGTGGGACGGTGACAGTTTTGGGTCGAGTTTAGTGTTTGGGTCATATCTTCTTCGTTTTAAATTTGAATTGGGCTTATGATATATTTTTGGAAAGATTATTTCAAGGCTTATCCAACAAAAAAATAATTGGATCAAAATTATAGGGCCACAAAATCAGTTTCTTTGATTTTGCGATGTGGACACGAAAAGAGGAAAACAAGTTATAGTTTAGGGAAATGAGCTAGGAAATGGATTGGTTTATGAAATGGAAATATGGATTTTAGCACTCTAAAAATTAAATACTCAACCCGGTCAATAATGGCGGTGAAAGTTTGTTCATCATAGGGTTTTGTTTAGGAAAGACATTTTTAGGTGTCTACAGAAGCCCCCACTTTGACGAGTTTATAGGAACTTCGGTTTCGAAAACGATAGTCAAAGTAGTCGATAGGGACAGAGAATGATTCAAGACGTTATGCGATCCTAAATCTCTCTTTATACGCCGATACCTGCAAAAAAATGTTAGTTGTATAGATAAAAGAGTAAAGGGATAAAATGCTTATCTGACACCAGTGTGTCGGTGACTAATGAGTTTGGTAGCTTCCTATGCTTGAAGGAATTTACCGGATGACGTTTCGTTGGGATACTTTCCATGCATGAGGAAAGTCGACTGATGAGTCTGGTATCTTTTTATGCTTGAAGAAATCTACTAGATGGTGTATTCCATGCTTGAAGAAAGTCGACATACGAATTGATGGTTTTCTATGTTTGAAGAAAACGCACCGATAATACTTTCCATAAGTTGAGGAAAGTCGACAAATGAATTTGGTAGCTTTCTATGCTTGAAGAAACCCACCGGTAATACTTTCCATGCTTGAGGAAAATCAACAGATGATTTTGGTAGCTTTCTATGCTTGAAGAAACCCACCGTTGAGATACTTTCCATGCTTGAGGAATGTCGACATATGATGTAATCGCTGACTACTTCGCTTTGAGAGATGACAAAGACCGACAATTTTCCATGCTTGAGGAAAAACTTGTCTAATAAGATTGCAAGTCTCTGTTTATCGAGAAGCTTGCGCCGTGAAATGATGGTTGTTAGATTGTCCCCGAATGTGGGCTGTAGTTGGTTTGATTATCCCCTAACGTGGGATGTAGATTGTTTCGGGGGTTTTTGTCCCTTGGGAGAGTTACGACACTGAGACTGGTTTCAGCAAAGGATGCCTGAACCTGCAAAGCAAACAGACTACCGGATGGTAGGTGGTCCGCCTCCGAAGATTAAGTTAGTAAGTATTCGGAGTAAAACGTGCGGAAATAAAGTTATCTGCTCGGATTCCAAGCTCAGGTAAAGTGCTGTCCGTTCCTTGAAAACGACAGCTCTGTAATAAATGTGAAAGTGACGTGTTGTCTCGTATTGCGTGTATATGTTGTCATAAATGTAGGAACTGTCCCTATTTATAGGGTTCTTTTGAAAAGTGTGCCCTCCCTAGGATCTAGTGACCTAGGGATTAGGTCACGCCGCAAAACAGCGCCTCAAGGTTTGGGCCCTTGAAGGCCGCCATTCCAGAGGCAATGCCTGAGTGACACGTGTCACTGAGCCCAAAAGGTATTTGGGAATCTTTTAGGGTGATACGCGTCACCCTCTTAATGGTCCATGCTGGATCATTAATCATTTTAGAACAGAAGAATGTTCGCCCACCACGTATCAACATCTCAATGGTCCAGATGGCACCTTTACCAGTGACACGTGGCAATTTCTGATTGGGCCACCTGGCCGGGTAAAAATACCCAAATCATTTGCCCCTCACAGGGGTCACGTGCAATGCACATGACACTTGTGACAGGTGTCATCCCCCAACTGGCCACATTTTCAAATTACATTTTGGGGGGAAAATTTAGGGTTTTACCCTTTCTCTAAATAGGAGGGTTTGACTCCCCTTTTGTTTTCACACCTTTGCGAATCTTGGAGAATCTTTGGACTTTTGACTTTCAAAGACTCTCAAAGACCTAGAATTGTCAAGCATCCGACGCTCGGCTTTCTGTCCGTCTGCTTCAGCTAACCAGGCGTCTCGTAATACCTTCTTTTAAGGTAACCACCTGCTCTTTTCTTTTATTCTTTCTTGCATTTTTCTTTATCAAATGGTTTCCCAAACGTACACGGCACGACCTAGGTTAGTGATCAGCCGGTCACCGGGGACGGCCGAATCTAGAACTAGGAGTGTCGAATGCTCGTTCGAGAACTTTCCTTTAAGTACATCTCCAAATCCGATAGTGTCTGTGCATCTGCAGGACACGATGGCCCGAACAAAGCAGACAACGAGGAGATATAGGCCGGACGGTTCCTTTTACCATTCGGTTAGTGAGACTGCCAACTTTGATGGCTCCATTAGGGTGCCTGTTAGTGAAATTTCTGAGCACCCCCCAAACCCTTCTTCTAACCTTCCCCAAACTCCAACTTATTCCTCTTCCCGTTCTTCAAGCGGCACCCCCAGTGACACTATACTGCGGGAGGCCGACAGTCAATACTAGGCCGAGCCTTCAGAACAGGCGTCGGAGGAGAGTCTAGGGCAGGACCCTGCTGGCCCTAGCCGGCAGTCCCCTAGCTCTGGGGAGAACTCTGATGACGATTCGGCCTCGTCATCTTCTCAAAATGCCTCCGTTACTTTAGAGGAGGCCCGTGCAAAAATAAGCACTGCAAGGGAATCATTGTGAGTGGAAAAGGGGGAAGGCTGGGCGGAACCGAGTGCTTCTAGGCACTTGGAACGCGCCCCCTACTATCACCATGTCCCGCAAAGCAAGCGAACTTCTATGACATCAGGTCTTGCTAATTTCAGGCGCAAGACCGTAATGGGTCATGGCTTTTCCTAGTCTGTTCCCAATAAGGACGATACTATGACCTGGCCGACCTTGGCCAATTATAAGGACCAAGCATTTGGCTGCTACGAGGCGGTCCTTTAGGCTGGTTTACGCTTCCCTCTCCATCCGACCGTGGAGAGAATACTGGATGGATACCAACTAGGTGTTTGGCAACTTGTCCCAAATTCATGGATTAATATCATCGGGTACGTTGCCGAATGTGAAATGTTGGAGGTGGATCCCAGCTTTGAGGCATTCTCCCACATGCATTATCTTAGCCGAGGGCCTGCTAAGGGCGGCGAAGGCTGGTACACCTTGTCAACCTGCAAGGGGTACATGATGGCAGTCGGCAAGGAGAACAAGTGGAAGGATTGGAGAACAAAGTTCTACATAATCCATTCCTCTGATAGCCGAATGAAGCAAAAGTACAATAGGTGGAATAAGGATCCGCCCCTCCTAGCTGGCAAGAGTGCCTTGCCCCCCCTCCCTAGGCGGGTCCAGGAGGAAATTTTTGACCGGGGTTTGTTCAAAGTGTCCGTTCGGAAAATGAGCAACGGGAGAAAATAGTCGTCCCCACAGAGCTAAATTCCCCTTTACAAGTGGCTGGAAGATGGGGTGTTCTTGGCCGCTTGTGGGCTAAACTCTGAGATGCCGAGAGGTAGTCGGCCGTCTGATTTTATGCAAACTTTAAATTGCTTTTCAATGTTTGTTTATAAAGTCTAACTCCTGCTTTTGGTGCAGACAAAGCTATGGAAAAGGTCTCGGTAACAAGGAAACCGACTGCCGTCTTTACAGCAAAATATCGCTTGAATGTCCTTAATCGGGCGAGTGACGAGCAGAAAACAGTCGGGACTCCCAAAGTAGCTATTTATGACACTTGGAATATTTTTCAACAAAGGTTAAATTTTTCCCGCCTGTTTTTCTAACGTCTTTCTTTTTGTTAATGCAGAGTGGTTCCACCAGGACCTCTCCCTCCAAGAATTCCCAACCCAAGATTCAAAAAACTGGGGCTGGTGATATGAGTGCATCCGACAAGAACCGGAAGCACATTGCTCACAAGCCCAGAAGAGGGGACAGCTCTATCTACTCTCGAAGCTGACAGGGAGGTCAGAAAATCGGATTCTACTCAGGCATCGAAGGGTGTCTTTAAGCAACCCAGCACTACCGTCGGCTCAGCAGGAGAGATGAGGCGTCACGGGAAGGAGGAGGAGGTTCAGCCGGACGGTATAAACCGCGCCTTTACTGAATTTCTTCGTCAAGATAGTTTCTTAAAACTTCTTTGACTAACTTTTAATTTTGCAGCTCCTGTGCAAAGGCCGACTGTCGTCCAGATGGCCATGGACATGCTGAGGGCGCTTGACCCTGAGGAGTCGGCACCCTTAACTTGAATGCCATCTTGGGGAACCTCTGTGAGGTAAAAAGTTAGCTTAACTTTCTTGGTATTTAAGCACATATCCGACTAGTCTTGACCATTCGGCTCTTTTCTCATTTTTAAGCTATGCTGCGCATCCAAGGGCTAAGAAGGCCAATCCAGGAGAAGTCTAAAGAGGTAACAACCGCTAAAGCTCGGGCCGAGTCCGCCTTAGACCGAGCTCAATTTGAAATTGCTCAGAATGAGCTTCTCGGCTCGCTCCAAAATCAATGACCTTAAGGCCAAAATTAAAGGTCTTAAGGAAAAGCTTGAGCCTCTTCAAGAGGCCAACAAAGAGGTCGAGAGGACCAAGGAGCGGGTTGGCCACCTAGAGGTGCGCCTGTCGAACCAGGAGAAGAAGTTGAAGGCCAAGTTCCAGTCCCGAGCTGAGGAGGATAAGAAGGCCCTTGTCAAACAAATGATGGAAGACTATGAGGCCATCATGCGGATGGCATGGGAGACGGTACAGCCGGGTGCTGATTATAGCATCTGGAAATCCAAGTTTGATCAAGCAAACGAGGATTTCAATGATGAACTTCTTCGCCAGGCTGAGGAGGAGGCGAACAAGGCTGATGCTGATGGCGAAGAGGTCGGCTCCTCATCATGCTCTTCTGGGGACGAGGAGGGGGACGAGGAGAATGAAAATGCGGAGCAGCCGGCATGTGAAGATGCGGCTGCCAATGTTGATAACTCCCCTTCCCCCTTAAGCTTTTTAAAATTCTTTCTGCGGCCGAATGGCCATTTATTTCATCTTCCGGCCTGCGTGCCGAGTATTTGTGTATCTTTACTGACCGAGGGGTCGGGTAAATTAACAATTTTTCTGACTTTGCTAGCACACAATCTTACCCAGTCGTCTGGTGGTGATTGAGCTTTTTAATTTGAAATCATTCGACCGTTTAGCTGAAGTTATTCATATTGTTGTAACATGTATACCATGCGAATGTTCTTGCCCCTGGACGGATGTCGAGTGGTTTCAGTTGAGTGGATTGATTGACTTAGAAATTATTGATACTTAGAAGGGTATGCATGGTTTCTAAGTTAACCAATCACTATGGTGATTTCCCCAAACCACACGACAGACAGCCATCCGGAGCTAATGAATAATTGTTATCATTCGGCCATTGGCACAAACGAAATACAAAATTCTTGACTTAGCAAATTTACTAAAAAAAGAAAACCTTCGCCTGTTTTTCCCCTAGAGCTAAAAGCAGGCGCATTCGGCCATAGGCCTCGTCGATATAAGATGCTGAGTTTTAACTTGTCTTAATTTTACTTAAGAAGAATAACCCGCCTGTCTTGCCTCTAGAGTAAAGAACAGGCGCATCAAACCCACATGTCTCTTTTTTATCTGCTAAGTATTTTAGCTCGTTTTCTTCGCAAGTAATCGTCCGCCTGTCCTGCCTTTGGGCAGAAACATGCGTATCTGGCCAAAGGCCTCAATAGCCTCTACTAATGAAACAATGACACTTTTCCGACTATGCTAGAATAGTTAAAAAATTCTGGCCTTTTAGATTTCACTTTCGATTAAATCAAGCGACTGCGAATGCTGCCTTAGCATTCGGTAGGGCCGCTTGATATATTTGTAGAGCAATGTGCCACCTAAATGGGAGATGCTTCTCCTCGACGAATTCGCCCGAATGGACGTCGCCGGTTATCTGACTCATGTTGGAGCAGACGGTCATACTCATGTTGGAGCAGATTGTGACCATTCGGCCTCTATTTGTTTTTTATTATTCGGCCATTGGCCTCAAAATGATCTTTCCTGGCCTTCCTTTTAAAGATTTAAGCAAACATTCGTTAAGTGTTAGCATAAACTTAAAGAATTTCGTAGGAACGACTGCTTTAAAGCAGTCGGCTCCTTCAGAGAGATTGGGGCGTCTTCTGTTGGGACAGACACTTTTCAAATACATTGGCCGTCTGTATTTTGTACAGGCGACACTAATAAAAAAGACAAGTTGGGAAATGAAGGCATATTCTCATTAGCAAAATTTGAAATGACAAAATTTAAGGTATTTACATTCGTACTTAGAAATAGTACTTTTTTAAGTTGTCTACATTCAAAGTTCTAGGCAGCTTCCTGCCGTCTGGTTCTTCCAGGCGGTAGGTGTCGTCTCTTACTTCCTCATATATTCGGTAGGGGCCTTCCGAATTTGGGGTCATTTTTCCCTGCTCATTCGCCCTACCGACTGCCTCCATTTTCCGTAGCACAAAGTCCCCCGCTTTGGGAGGACGCTTGTGTACTCTTTTGTTGTAAGCCCGTGTCATTCTCAGACGGTAAATCTCATGGCGCAAGGCAGCATTGCCCCTGCGCTCTGGAAGTGAGTCCAATGCCAGCCGCATGGCCTCCTAGTTAACTTCTTCGTCATATAACATAACTCGAAGAGTCGGCTCACAATGTTCAATGGGCAGGACAACTTCTGCACCATACACCATGAGGAACGGGGTTTTTCCGGTTGCCCCTTTAGCAGTCGTTCTGATGGACCAGAGGACGTGTGGTAATTCATCCGCCCAAAGACCACCAGCCCGTTCAATTTTCTTTTTAATCCCGTCTGAGATTAGCTTGTTGAAGGCTTCGACCTGGCTGTTTGCTTGAGGCCGGCCGACTGATGCAAAGAAGCTTGAGACCCCTTGTTCTCCCAGCCAAGTCTTGAGTTGAGGCGTCTCAAATTGAGGACCATTGTCAAAAACCATAGACATGGGCACCCCGAAACGAGTTATAATATTCCTCCAGATGAAAGGAAATGACCCACTTGGTAAACAGACGACACCAAATGTTTCGGGGGTTTTTGTCCCTTGAGAGAGTTACAACACTGAGACTGGATTCAGCAAAGGACGCCTATACCTGCAAATCAAACGGACCGCCGGATGGTCGGTGGTCTGCCTCCGAAGATTAAGTTATTAAGTATTTGGAGTAAAACGTGCGGAAATAAAGTTATCTGCTCGGATTCCAAGATCAGGTAAAGTGTTGTCTATTACTTGAAAACGACAGCTCTGTAATAAATGTGAAAGTGACGTGTTGTCTCGTATTGCTTGTATATGTTTTCATAAACGTAGGAACTGTCCCTATTTATAGGGTTCTTTTGAAAAGTCCTTAGGATCTGGTGACCTAGGGATTATGTCACGCCGCAAAACGGCGCCTCAAGGTTTGGGCCCTTGAAGGTCACCATTCCAGAGGCAATGCCTGAGTGACACGTGTCACAGAGCCCAAAAGGTTTTTGGGCATCTTTTAGGGTGACACGCGTCGCCCTCTTAATGGTCCATGTTGGATCATCAATCATTTTAGAAAAAAAGAATGTTCGCCCTCAACGTGTCACCATCTTAATGGTCTAGATTGCACCTTTAATAGTGACACTTGGCAATTTCTTATTGGGTCAACTGGCCGGGTAAAAATACCCAAATCATAGATGGTCTGCTTGTCCCAGACGTGGGCTGTAGATGGTCTGCTTGTCCCCGAACGTAGGCTGTATATGGCTCGCTTGTCCCCGAACGTGGGCTGTAGATGATTCTCTTGTCCCCGAATATGGGCTGTAAATGGTTCGCTTGTCCCTAGACGTGGGCTGTAGATGATCCGCTTGTCCCCAGACGTGGGCTGTAATTGAGACCTGCAAAATAAAATTTGTTAAGGGACTCGTATAAACTATGATTGACTTAACCAACTGACTTGACCAAGCTTAACTTGACATGACATGACATGTGTATAACTTGTGGTTGTGTGTATATGTGTATTGGGTGAGTGTGTGCACAAATACGAAAATGCAAAAACAAAAAATTTCAGTCATTTTTGTGATGTAAAAACTAAAAGAAAGTCTTAGTTAATACAAGCTTAATGGATCAAACTTAAGTGGAAAGAAACAAAGGTTGGTGTTTTAAGTCAAATTACGGGTAAGGTTTGTAGGTTGTTTTGGAAATGGTTAAGGAACGTTTTTTTTAGAGGGAAGAAGGATTAGTTTGTAAGGATTACTCACTTAAACAAACAAGATATGTAGGCAAGGATTACTCACTTAAAACCCACTAGTTGTTTAATTTGCATGGAAGGAAAACTCACTTAACCACTTAAATTCGTCAAGTTAAACTTGGTAACAAAAACGATTTATCTTAGCAACAAGAATAAATAGTTTTTAAGGAGAAAACTTTCTTAATTCATATATCATAATCTGCCATACACTTACATTGCATAAGCTTAAATAAAGAAAGCAAACTAGTACTAAACTACACGCATTAAACAAGCTTAATGTGTGTTTATTGTAACTAAACATGAAAGCTAAAACCTAGCCTAGAATCACGCCTAAGTTAAACAGATTTTCTTAACTGATTTTAGGCTTTAATCACCCTTAATTAACCTCTTAAAAACTGCTGAAAAGAAGCTTAAGCACAGCCATAAAGAACCAGCAAAAACGTGGAGTAACCTCCCCTTGATTCATGCCTTTCTTTATGCTGAATGTTTATGACTTGCAATGAAGTTTCTCCTTGCTTCAAGGACGCCTTTTCTTATGCCTAAGGCTGAAGAAAACGTGCCTAGGATGCCCATTAATATTCATAACCAGAATGTAAACAAGTAAACCCTTGGTTAGCAAGAAACGGTCCATGCGCACAAAAAGTATCTAACACTTGATCTTCAAATGACTTAGCAAGAATGATTTCTTTGTGAATTGGAATTGTAGGATGATCATGCTTGTTTGGACTAATGAACTCGTCATGATTTGCATCATTCTCCCCTTCTTCGAAAGGAGTTGCCCTCAACTCATCATCTTCTAGATAAGGAGCCAAGTCACCCACGTTGAAAGTTGATGAAACTCCGAATTGCCCTCCAAGGTCCACTTTGTAAGCATTATCATTGATCTTTTCCATGATTTGAAAAGGCCCTTCTGCCCTAGGCATCAATTTGTGTTTCCTTTGTTTAGGAAACCTTTCTTTGCGCAAGAATATCCACACAAGATGACCCACTTCGAACTTCTTCATATTTCTCAAATTTTTGTTAGCTTGCTTCTTGTATGACTCATTTGCCTTTTCTATGTTCTTCCTAACTTCTTTATGGACATCAATCATGAATTCGATATGCTCCTTGGCTGTCCCATGCACGAACTTATCTTTAGGAAGCAAAATGTAATCAATCGGCACATAAGGATTCACACCATACACAACTTCAAAAGGTGAATACTTTGTAGTTTTGCTTGGAGTTCTATTGTAGGAAAACTCTGCATGAGCTAACTTCAAGTCCCAATCTTTACCTCCCTTATTCACTAAGGCACGAAGAAAAGAACCAAGAATTCGGTTCACCACTTCGGTTTGACCATCTGTTTGTGGATGATGGCTTGTTGAGAAAAGTAGCTTAGTACCCACGAGCCTCCACAAGGACTTCCAAAAATGACTCACAAACTTAGTGTCACGATCCAAAACTATGGTTCTAGGCAAACCATGTAATCTAGCCACTTCCTTAAAAAAAAGTTGCGCCACATTGAACGCATCATCCACCTTCTTACAAGCTATGAAATGAGCCATCTTTGAAAACCGATCAATGACCACCATGATAGAATCTTTACCACGAGCTGTTCTAGGCAAGGCCATTATGAAATCCATACTCAAATCTTCCCAAGGTCTTTCGGGAATGGGTAAAGGCTTATACTCTCCCTTATGAAACGTCATTTTGGCTCTTTGACAAATAGAACACCTAGCCAAAACTTGGTGCGTAGGACGCCTTGATCAACAACTCTCGAATTGCACCTTTAGGAACACAAAGTTTGTTCCCTTTGAAAAGGAAACCATCTACTATGACAAATGAACCGTGGACTCCATTTTTGCAAGACTCCATGATTTCCTTGAGTTCAAGATCATCTTTGTATGATTCCTTCATGACCTCGAAACCAAGAATTTTAGTTTCCATGATTCCGAGAAGATTATGCCTTCTTGATAATGCATCCGCCACAATATTGATTTTTCCCTTCTTGTACTTGGTTGCAAAGTTGAAAGATTGTAGGAATTCCACCCACTTAGCATGTCTTGCATTCAACTTCTTTTGCCCATGAATGAACCTTAAAGATTCATGATCCGAATGTAAGATGAAAGGATGTGGCCTCAAATAATGTGACCAATGATCCAAAGCTCGAACCATGGCATAGAATTCTTTGTCGTAAGTGGAGTAATTCAATTTGCCTTGGCTCAATTTCTCACTAAAATACGCAATTGGCTTCTTTTCTTGGATTAGAACAGCCCCTATTCCTTTTCCACTTGCATCACACGCAACTTCAAATGGTTTCATGAAATCTGGAAGGGCAAGAACCGGCGCTTCACACATCTTTTTCTTCACCAACTCAAACGCCTTTTGAGCCTGTGGAGTCCATTGAAAACTTCCCTTCTTTGTACATTCGGTGATGGGAGCCATAAGGGTGCTAAAATGTTCAATAAACTGCCTATAGAACGAAGTAAGTCCATGAAATGAACGAACCTCCGTGACTGTTTTTGGAATTGGCCATGAAGAAATGGCTTCCACTTTGCTTGGATCAACTTTAATTCCTTCACCTGAAATAATATAACCAAGGAAAACAATATCCGTTAGCAAAAAATGGCATTTCTCCAATTTTCCATACAATTGTTGCTCTCTCAAGGTTTTGAAAATCTCTTCCAAATGTTTCAAGTGCTCCTCCTCATTTTTACTATAGATGAGAATGTCATCTAAGTAAACAACTACGAACTTCCCCAAAAATGGCCTCAACATTTCGTTCATAAGTCTCATGAAGGTGCTTGGAGCATTTGTTAATCCAAATGGCATAACAAGCCACTCTTACAAACCATGCTTAGTTTTAAAGGCTGTTTTCCACTCATCACCTTCCCTCATTCTAATTTGGTGATATCCACTCCTCAAATCTATCTTGGAAAACACTTGAGCTCCACTCAACTCATCTAACATATCATCAAGTCTAGGAATAGGAAACCTATACTTAATGGTTATGTTATTCACCGCCCTACTATCAATACACATCCTCCATGTTCCATCCTTTTTTGGCACTAACAAAGCTGGAACGGCACAAGGACTCTTGGATTCTCTCACGTAACCCATTTGAATCAACTCCTCAATTTGTCTTTGTAATTCCTTAGTTTCCATGGGATTGCATCTATAAGGGGGTTTATTTGGAAGGGGGGCTCCCGGAATCAAATCTATTTGATGCTCTATACCACAAATAGGAGGCAACCCTTGTGGTAATTCATTAGGAAAAACATCTTCATACTCCTTGATTAATGCGGCTAGCCTAGGGTTTTGTTGGACAAAACCTTCGTGTTCCTCTTTAGAAAACAGTAAGAACACTTCATCTTCCTTCTCCAAAGAGTTTTCGAATTCTTTTAAGGAAAGCAACAAAATGTCCTTTCTTTTGGGTTCTTTTTGTGGTGGTGGGGATTGTGTTTGGGAAAGGCTTTTTTGTGGTGGTAAGGGGTGCAACACTTTCTTGCTGCCTTGGTGAGTAATGGTGTAGGTGTTTGATAGGCCATCATGTACTGATTTTTTGTCACTTTGCCATGGCCTCCCTAACAAAATGTGACAAGCATCCATGGGAATGACATCACATAAAATTTCATCCACATACGAACCAATCTGAAATTTTACTAGACATTGTTTTCTAACCCCCGTACTCTTGCTCTTATCAAGCGAACTCAACTTGTAAGGAGTAGGATGTCTAGTAGTCTTCAAGTCAAGTTTCTTAACAAGATCACTTGACACAACATTAGCTTCACTGCCACTATCAACAATCAAGTCACACACATCTTCATTAACCTTGCATTTGGTTAAGAAGACATTCTCTCTTTGAATTGGGGTTTTCTCAACCTCCACGTGCATTTGGAGGGCTCTCCTCATTACTAGACTATTTTTTTCGGGAAAACAGTCATCAACTTGCTCCTCCTCCTCATTAGAATCATAAGACTCTAAAGGTACATTTTCACTACCATTTTCGTCCTCCTTCTCTTCTTCAAGGACAAAAGGTTGTGCCATCATATTCTTAAGCTCTCGTATGGTTAAAGCTCTTGCATTAGGACAATCTCTCTTGTAGTGTCCTCTTCCGTGACATTTGAAACAAACAATGTCACTTAAGTCTCCGGTTTTGGCTTTTCCTTTTTCATTTTGGGAAAGATCAAACGAGGTAGGGTTCTTTTTGGTAGTGGAATTTGGAAAGGAAGGGGTTTCTTTTGGTGGGTTAAATGGACGTTTGAATTTTGGGTCAAAAGGGTTCGAAGGATTCTTCTTCTTCTTTTGATTGTCAAATTTCACCGAAAGCTTACAAGCTTCATCAAAGGTCAGATTGGGTTGCACTTCTACTTTCTCATAAATGTCCTTATCCAAACCAGCCATAAACCTCCCTAATTTGAGTTCTTCATTTTCCACTATTTCGCACACAATGGAAAGTTTCTCAAATTCTTTAATGTATTCCTCCACACTACTCCCTCCTTGCTGCAAAGTACTCCATTTCACATACATGGATTGCTTGTAATTAGAAGGAACAAATCGTCCCCTAAGTTTCTTCCTAAGCTTGGTCCATGTAGAAATACGAGTTTTCCCATTGCTTTCTCGTTTTCTTTGGACTCCTTTCAACCAAGTTTCAGCATACTTGGCTATCTTTACCTTAGCAATCTTGTACTTTTGTTCATCTTCCTCAACGTCTTTGAACTCAAAGTACCTCTCAAGTGATTGCTCCCACTCCAAGTACTTCTCAGGGTCTAGAGTACCATAAAAAAGGTCTACATCCACCTTTAGACTCTTGTCATCATATCTAGGAGGGTTTTGACGCCCATCCCTTTGTTCTTGTGTCAACAAACGAGCCATTAGAGCCATTATATTACCATGTAATTGCTCATTGGTTTCCAAGAGTCTTTGTTGGTTTTCCTCCATAATTCTAAGTCTCCTTTGGTCAATGGTTTCATTTGGGTTTGCTTGATCCATTTGGACAGAAACTTCCCCTACCTGACGCGCCAAATGATGTAAAAACTAAAAGAAAGTCTTAGTTAATACAAGCTTAATGGATCAAACTTAAGTGGAAAGAAACAAAGGTTGGTGTTTTAAGTCAAATTACGGGTAAGGTTTGTAGGTTGTTTTGGAAATGGTTAAGGAACGTTTTTTTTTTTTTAGAGGGAAGAAGGATTAGTTTGTAAGGATTACTCACTTAAACAAACAAGATATGTAGGCAAGGATTACTCACTTAAAACCCACTAGTTGTTTAATTTGCATGGAAGGAAAACTCACTTAACCACTCAAATTCGTCAAGTTAAACTTGGTAACAAAAACGATTTATCTTAGCAACAAGAATAAATAGTTTTTAAGGAGAAAACTTTCTTAATTCATATATCATAATCTTCCATACAGTTACATTGCATAAGCTTAAATAAAGAAAGCAAACTAGTACTAAACTACACGCATTAAACAAGCTTAATGTGTGTTTATTGTAACTAAACATGAAAGCTAAAACCTAGCCTAGAATCACGCCTAAGTGAAACAGATTTTCTTAACTGATTTTAGGCTTTAATCACCCTTAATTAACCTCTTAAAAACTGCTGAAAAGAAGCTTAAGCACAGCCATAAAGAACCAGCAAAAACGTGGAGTAACCTCCCCTTGATTCATGCCTTTCTTTATGCTGAATGTTTATGACTTGCAATGAAGTTTCTCCTTGCTTCAAGGACGCCTTTTCCTATGCATAAGGCTGAAGAAAAAGTTCCTAGGATGCCCATTAATATTCATAACCAGAATGTAAACAAGTAAACCCTTGGTTAGCAAGAAACGGTCCATGCGCACAAAAAGTATCTAACACTTGATCTTCAAATGACTTAGCAAGAATGATTTCTTTGTGAATTGGACTTGTAGGATGATCATGCTTGTTTGGACTAATGGACACGTCATGATTTACATCATTTTGTCATGAGACAAGTGGAGGGTAACGACTTTCTCCTGAAAAAGAAAGACATGAAAACTGAACTTTTATTTTAGAACTTCCCTCAATGAGAAAAAATTTGAAAAAGTTTTTGAATTTCCCCAAAAGAAAAATATGAAAAAGAGAAGAAGTTTTGAAATTCCTCTGTAAGCAAGATGAAATGAATTGTATAGATTGAATTGCTTGTCTTGAAAATAATGTATGCATGATGCATGTTCTTAGTCCAAGAGGGTAATATAAGGACAATTACATCATGTGACACGATAGATGAATGAACTTAAGTCATAAGCTAAGCATCGTATATGGTGTAAATAAACGATCTGGAATGTCACTTAGGTCTGGAAGCTAAGCACGTATATAGATGAAATGATTATTGCAAAATGAACGTTGATTAGGTCAAGGATCTAAGAACAATATGCTTTGTATGATTACAAATCAAGACAATAAGTTTATATGATTACAAATCATTGATGTATAAATGTAAAAAAGCACATTATATGATGCATGAAACAATGAACATTGCTCTGGTCAGGAAGCTAAGCAAGTATACAATGTTTCCTTTAATGAATGTTGTCTTGAAAGATAATGAATCACACACAGTGTTGAAACAAGATTTCATGAAAAAGGGTTCTTAAAGGGAAGGATGATATGGATATGGATGTGTGAGTGAAGTGTGTGAATGTGATACTAAGGCTGGCTGCAAAGGTTATGGTGATGGAAATATATGTGAGAAGACTCAAAGATGATGACTCTTTGGTACGCTAAATGATGTGGGTTCAAGCCCTCAAGTCTATCTCTAGATGGATAGGGGTAAGCATTGGATATTCTTTGACTCGATCAGGAATGGATATGAATATAAATGTGAATATGAATGTGGTCGCACCTCGATGTTAGGTTACCTATGTATCCATTAGGAATCAATCCAAATGTAGCTCTAACCAAACTTTGCACAAGTGTATGTACACCTCAAAGAGGTCTTTCAAGGGTTGTAACGTTTTAAGCTGAATGTTTAAGGAAGAAAAGGGTACAAGGCTCAAGCCCTGATAAAATCCCCAAGATATACAATCGTGTATTTGTAAATTTTGAATTTAAAAGTTTATTTTCAAAAAATCCCCAAGATATACAATCGTTTTTTGTCTTCATGGCTGTTTATGAGTTACTTCTTGCCGCCTGGTGAGGAAAAAAGTTTGTTTTTGTTGATGCTTTGATTAGAAGGAAAGAAGAAAGGAGTGACGTTCCCCTTATTCTTCCAACTATTGCTAATGATTTTAGACTCAAATACTGTGTAAGGATGAACTCACTTAATGCATTCACTCAATACTCGAATTGGAAAGCAGAGTGTAAAAAATAATTTTGAAAACTAATGGGAAATACTCCACTCATTCCTATTACGATGGAAAACGATGCATGCATGGTCCTAGTATACGATCATAAACAATATAGTGCATTACTCGAAGACAAAGTTTGTGCAATGATTCAACATGTGTGATTAGGTTAGTTTGTTAAGACTTGTGGTATGATCGCATTGCTAGACATGAGGACGTTGTGAAAAACAAAGGACCCAATGTCTAAACAGCACGGAAGACTAAAAGACAAACTAACTTGATTAATTTTGTCCAATTTTAATGTTTATGCTATTTACTAAGTTAAAACGGTCAATTGTCAATCATTAGTCATAAATAAGATCAACCACAATCAAAGACAAAGAACACATGTTAAGGTTAGCACAAAAAAAAAAAAAAAACTAGGAAGAGGACTAGAATTTTAAAAGAGTTAGGACTCATGGATATAAGAAAATAAATAAAAAAATCTTTAATCATATGTTATACGAGTTGACACGGATTAAAGGATTTGGCTAAGACTAGCTTGACACGAAAAGATATAAAAAAAAAAAGTGACGCTAAACAGACACCTAAACTGGACAGGCTATAGTATATTGGTTATAATTTTTGATCTGTGACTTTGATTGGAACGAAACGAACTCCAAATGAAAGATAAAACTCGGGGATATAGATCCATATGTTTCACAACACGTAACTCTTTCTATAACTCCGGCTATGACCAAAACAAGTTGACTCTTGTGCAATATATGAGAATAAAAATCCGGGTTGATTAAAAGAAAAATAAAAACTATGACTCGACTCTAAAAAAAAAAAGGTTTCATAAGAGAAAAAAATTATTAAAAAAAATCGACAAAAAAAATGCACATATAAGCAAATCGTCAAGCATGATGCAATGAAGTTCGTAACCTAAAGTCAAGATCTATGTTTCACTATGGTCAAGCTTTTGGGTGTCAAAGGGTACCATGGTTAAGAGTTTGGACGTGTTGGCAAGGCAGCCTCCCTTGAAGGTGTATGCCAATGGGCGGCTCCGCGAGTTCGTGATGAAATCGAACTCGACTCCCTGGCTTGGGTGGATTTAAACACTAGTAGAATAAACGTAATGGCAATCGGTTCAAACCCCCTAATGGCAAGCGGTTTTGAATCGCATGGGCTTAGGGGGCTTGCCATTAGCCATTTAAATGGCAAGCGGTTTAGAACCGCTTGCCATTACTAGAGAGAGGGTTGCGGTTTCGGCGCCAAACCGCTGCCCATTATGGGTATAAAAAATAAAAAAAAATAAAAACAAATTTGGGTTTTTTCCACATAAATTGATATATAAACCAAACATATGTAAAAACATTAATATTTTTATTAATTATTTGTTGTAATATTACATTTACATAAAAAAAATTAATACAACTAATAAAATTAAT
The DNA here is from genome assembly GCF_001683475.1 of Chenopodium quinoa. Lineage (NCBI taxonomy): Eukaryota > Viridiplantae > Streptophyta > Magnoliopsida > Caryophyllales > Amaranthaceae > Chenopodium > Chenopodium quinoa. The sequence goes on along the minus strand of NW_018742538.1, from coordinate 231,092 downwards.
ACAAATAATAAATTAATAAATAAATCAATAACTCATGTTCCAGCCACGACCACCAACACCACCGTGCAGCACCACCACCCACCACGACCCCCACGAGCAGCCACCACCACCAGAACCCCCAACTGACTCCCACCCACCAAACCCTCACCGAAACCCAAAACCCCACCATGACCCCCACCACCCCTCACCCACCAGAACCACCAACTAACCCCCACCCACCAAAACCCACCAAAACCCTCACCGAAACCACGAACCCCACCCACGACCCTAACCCAAACCACAACATCCATCCACACGACCAGACCCCTAACCAAACCACGACTAGACCCCCACCCACCACGGTCGTATCCCCACCAAAAATAAATCTAAAATCGAAATTCAAAAAAAAAAAATTGACCCAACTTAAAAAAAAAAACCCATCTAGCCCACCACGACCTCCACCCAAACTAGATCCCCGCCATGAAAACACCAATTTGGGCTTGAAATTATGGTTTTAAAGGTTCAATCACCCAAACGCATGCATGAATTTGCTTGAAATTGTACTCAAAATTTGCTCGAAATTGTCCTCAATCTGCTCAAAAACTTGGGGTTTTGGTTGAATTTGCTCGAAATTTTTTGGTTTTGGTTCGAATTTGTGGAGATGAGAAAGAACAAAGAAAAAAAGAAAGTGAAAAAAGAAAGGATTAAAGGAAAGAGAAGAGGAGAGAGAGGGAAAACGGGAGAAAGAAAGAGGAGAGAGAGAGAGCACCGAAAATGAAAGATGAGAGAAAGAGAGCTGAGTAAAGAAAGAGGAGAGAAAGAAATAAAGGGAGGGGTGGGCAGGTACGGTTTTAGGGTTTTTTTTAAATGGCAAGCGGTTTGGGGTTGAACCGCTTGCCAATATATCTAATGGCAAGCAGTTCAACCCAAACCGCTTGTCATTTATATATTGGCAAGCGGTTCGCGCCAAAACCGCTTGCCATTCAATATTAGAGTTTTTTTTTAAAAAAAAACTGGGTAAATGGCTAGCGGATTTTTAAAACCGCTTTCCATTTGGGGCTTCCCATCAAGTATTTTCTACTAGTGAAAAACTCAGATGAACCCTTATTTCCATGAGAGTTTTCGGGCTGATAGAGCTTAAATCCACTGGGCTAGCCACGTACGTACAACACGTACTATTGTAGGAAAATAGGTAACCTAAAAAGAATATGCATATGTGACAATGCCAATTAAATCGCACGAATACAATTCAAGAATCTTTCAAGTCTCATCCACTCATCTTAATACCAGTAAGGAAGATTCTTGGTTTAATTAAGATATGTGAATATGTTTGGCACACATAGGAATTAAGAATTGACATATACAATTAGGGACAAAGCAAAGTAGGGAGCCGCCAAAAAGTTTTTAAGGAACTTGTAAACCGTTCACGGATCATAAAAGGCAACCACGATAAAGAACAACAATAGGAAATAACATTTGACCCGTGAAGGTGCACCCCATTCATAATCCATAAGATTACTTAATCCATATGGTTCGAAACCACAAAAGGAGGATCGGGGATGATGGTACGAAGTGAGTCATGGAGTCACATTCGTCCGTATTGGCCTCTACTCGATTCTTATAGCGAAAAGTTATTCCTGCGATCTCAAAGGCCTGCAAACAAAGATTCAATTTGCTCCAATCTATTATTAGGATAATTTGGTTTAATATTAATGCAACATATAATTCTGAAATATCGTGACCACTTGATTAAACAACAAGATTAAAGAAACCTTAGCCGGTTGTCCAAATTATCTTATTAGGCGTGATTTTCAATTACATATTGATACAGGAATAATTGCGTCGTCAAACAACTACACCTAAGTCAAATACAATTTATTACACTCGACTTAGCCTATTACGAGTATAAGGCAAGTAGAGGGGTCGAACCACAGGGAGAAATGCATAAACAACGCATTCATTACTTAGAGTCTAAGCTATCTCGGAACAAGAAGTGTGAATAACTAAGAGATCAAACTAAGAACGAAATGGATTAAAATCAATATAACTAAGAACCAAGGGAAATGGGTAGATGTAGATGTCGCTTGATCATGCAATAACACAGTAGCAAATCAATGGTAAACTAAACATGCATGAATATCGAAGTAAGGTCCAATCTAACCGCCTTTCGGGGTTAATCGGTTTCTCCTTACATAGCCTCTACGTTTCCACTCATCAAAATCCCCCACACTTACCTCTTGATTGTCCTCAAGCAAGGAGAACTAACACAAAGAACAAACAGAACAAACATGACATGACAATGATTTAAGAAAACCGATCAAACCTCAAGGTAGGAAATGCTCCAATTGGATTCAAATGTAGGGTCATGCATCAAAGAATATTTATCTTTCTCAATTCAAGAGGGAAAACACGTTCCAAGATGTTCAGGTTGAAGGAGACAAACCTAAGCTAAGCATAGAGAACTAATGATTTCATCCTCCGCCCTAGCCCAAACAAAGACGGTCCACGTTCTCTCCACTAGTTTCCATTCATCCCCTAGTTAGCTCCTCATGATTCCTCGAGGGAACTGGAAAAGATATTTCTATGTGGAACAATGAGGTTATCCCGACATCTCAAGTATGCACACTCTCTCCATAGGGTTGAAATCCATCTTCCTCCATCGTTCTTTGACCGCACTCCTCCAAGTCAAAGGGTCTTAACTCGAGTTGTAATGTCATGGCTAGGGGTTAAGGTTGGGGATCAATTTGAAAATTTTGGTGGCAAATCCTAAGTGAAGCAAAAGAGTGGCCATCTTTCAAGAACAACCTAAGAACTGAACCTAATTCAAATTACAACCTTCAATACAAATTTCACAACATTACTTCATTCCTCTCATCATTTTTTTTCTCATTTCTTTCACCCCCTTTTTTTTCTTCTTTTTTTTTCTTTTTTTGCTTGGTTTTCATACGTTGCATCCTTCATCACAAACTTTTTGCATATATTTTCTTTCATGAACAACTTTCAAAATCTCACTTGAACCAATATTTGCAACTTTCTTGCCCCAAAACCAACACTCTCAAACTTGAACCTCACAAGCCAATACTTCACTAACTATAAGGGTTGGTAGAACATAGGCCGATAGGTTTGTAATATGGCTAGATCAAGAAAGAGGAATAAGGCCCAAATTGGTTAGCAACTGGGTGGATGTAAAAATGAAAACCAAATTTGTAACAAAATACAAAGAAAACAAAGAAAAATGAGAACAAATGCCCTCTTCCTCCTTTAGAGTTGCTTGGTCACGATCTCGGGAGCTAGATACCAACACAAAGATTAAGACATGTATAACTAAGGATCCAAAGCGCCGCTCACAAGAATGATGAAGGCTAGAACAAGTGACACTCACTCGGGATACGAAACAAGCAAATACCAACCAGGGGAATCCTATTCACTATAGAGAGCGACACCATATTACCACTTTCCGATGAACTAGGGGTTCAAACGTCCTTAAGAGTTCTAAAACGGGCTACCTTAGCTTATAATGTGTCTAACTCAACCCTAAGCACTCTCAAACCGTGTAAACCCTCATCAATTAGGAAGGTAAGCATTCGAAGACATGTCATAAAAAAGGCACACAAATCCTCAAATCCAAATGAATGAGGAAATCCACATCAAAAAAAATTTCAACTTGTCATAGTCATGTTTGTTACACAAAAGGGAACAAGAAAAACACACAAGAAAGAGGAAGAAATTAAAAAGGTTCATAATCGAGGCATGTAAATCAAATAAGTCCCAACCGTCATACAAGTGATCGTTGATAACAACATCAACGATCCCAGGTTCCTTAGAACCAAAATTAATCAATCTCGAACCATTCAACTCTTCCTAAACCAAACCTAAACTAAGCACTCAAAGAAAAAGGAAAGAGGGGAAAGGAAAGATCTCACCCAAATGTCTCTTAAAGAAAGATAGAGCAACCAAACCATTTACCATGGCTCCAAAGCTTCAAAAGTTGCTTCCATCGTTCATCAAAGCTACAAAAGAGAGAGAAAAGAAAATAAAAGCAAATACTCGACAAAGAAAAAGAGTTAGTAGAACGGGGAGGAAAAACAAAAAGCTACAAAACTTGGCCAATGGACAAAACTAACTACCAAAACCATCATTAAGAACATCATCATCATCATCTCATTATCACCAAAAGCAATACCACACAACAACAAACTAGACCCATCAAGAAGCTAGACAACCCGACGCTTAACAACAAAATTACCCAACAAAAGCTTTTCAAACCTTCCCACAAGTCCTTGATGCCTTCCCCCACACTAACTTATAACTACTCCCTTTTGATTCAAACACCCCCCACACTAAATAAGAGCATCGTCCTCGATGCGTCACATGCAATTGAAACGACAAGGGAGGGACCAAAAGGGGGGAAAACACGCATACCAAGGGGGAACTAGTGGCCACTAGGGCCGGCACCATCATCCCTAAGGGAGGTGGGTGGTAGCCCATAAGGGTCCAATCCTCTGGTATAACCGGGGGAAAACCCGTAGTGACCTCTGAAAAGGTCAAGATGGGATGGGGTCAACTGGTCAAAGGGCTCGGGTTGCACACAAGGTGCGGGGTGATCGGGGTGAACATAGTGGTAGCCAGGGTCACCTCTATAATCACTCCCACCCGAGACTCGGTAATCATAATGACCAGAATCGTCGGGGAAGTTACGCCTAGGCACTTCGGGGTTCTCAACACCCTGCCAGTAGGGGTACGTAGGGAGGTTGTCACCATTCCATGAAGCCACGGGCCCTTGTTGGGCCGATGTGTATGGATAGTTGACCGGAGGGGTGACCTCCCCCCTACGCACATTCAAGTCATATAAGGCGTTTGTTTGAAAAGCATTGTTTTGGTAAGAAGCGTACATACCTTGTATGCAAAGTTGCATGCTCTCCATTTGAGCTCTCATGCTCGCCATGTCTTGTTGGAAGTCGGGTTGTTGTTGATGTTGTTGTTGTTTTGGCCTTCTTCTTCTCCCTTGTTGTTGTTGTTGTTGTTGCTCTGCTACCTCATCCTCCTCTTTTCCTTCCATTCCTATCACATCATCCTCCTCGTACAGCTCCTCCAAATCCACTTGCACATAGTTGGAGAGGACACCCGAGTCCTTCCTTACCCACTAAGGGCGTTGAACTCCTTCTCTAGTATGGGAGGTGCACTCCGGCCTTGGGAGGAAGAAATGGTGTTGGTGAGATACAAGGAGACTCCAAACTCCCTCAACCCCTTTGATACCCCGGATGAATTGCATTGTCTTGAGTTGTTTCTCATCAAGCAAAATATCACTACCATCCCCTTTCCCTACTATGGTGCATGACCTCAACTTCCCCTCATGGCCACACTTTATGGACAACCTAGTCACCATAGCTCCACAATGGATCTCCCCACTCTTGTTACCCGAGACAATGGCTTTGATACATTGAGTGAAGATGAACCCCAAGTTAACTCTATTGCCCAAATCCGGCCTTGATGCAAGCCAAAGGATCCTAATTTCCTCCAAAGTTATCTTCCCCAAGTCTTGCTTGATGAAGACCATGTACCCAAGTATACGGTGTAGCAATCTCATGGTGGGGTGCATGATTTAACTAGCCAAAGAATGCTTTGCATCAAATTTTTTGTTTCGGGAGATATGCTTCCACCATCGGCGGGGGTTGTAGTCCGGGAGTTGGGCATATTCGGGTAAGAGAATGTCGGCATTGGGGTTGACGACAAGGTATTCATTGAATTTGTGGAGGGACATTGTTTCCTTCTTGTTAAAGAGTTGGAAGGAAACAGAGATGTTGTTGTTCCCCGAGGTATGTTTCTTAAAAGAGGCGAGAAACGCTAGGGTGGGTTCACGGTAAGTGTTGCATGGATTTGAGACGAAATCGGTTAACCCAAGGTTGTTGAAAAAGAAATAACATTGTTCTTCAATGCCAAGCTTGGTGGATATGGTTTGATTGTAGTGTTTGGTCGGGAGGAGTTTTTGTGATTGGAGGGCATCGAAGATGGCATTGTGGTTTTGATTAGAGAATTTTGTTGGAGGCAAAGGTGGGGGGGGGGGTTCCACATTTTGAGGTGTTTGTGAAGATGAACCTCGTGGATACTTTCCACTCTTCCTCTTATTTGAGCTAGTTCCAACCTCAATTTTACTCCAAATCAATTAGTAGCTTCAAGTAGCACCAATCAACCACCACAAGAACAACCAAGCTACCACCACAAGAATAACCAAGCAACCACCACAAGCAAGTATACTTCACAAGGCAACACCAATTAACCAAGAACACAACAATAATTCCAAAAAACAAATCACAAAACAACTCAACCATAAATTAGAACAAAAGTAACAACAAAATTCACCAAATCACACGTGAACAATTTTCCAACAAAAATCACAAAAACGTTGTCACGAAATTTATTCAAATTTGCAAAATAGTTCAATAAAAACTAGAAAGGAAGGGATTATACCAACAATGAAGCAAATAATCACCTCCAACTAGCCCCCAAGAACTTTGAACTCCAAGATGCTTGAAGGAGCAACAATGGTGGAAAATCAATTATTTTTTTTCGATTTTTGATGGTGGAAAATGAAAATTGTTGATGAATTTGATGTTTTGAGAAGGAAATGTTGTGAGATTTGGGGTGAATTTGATGGACTTTGTAGTAGTTAGAGTTGGGGTTTTGGGGTTTTTAGAGAGAGAATGAGAAAGGGAGTGAGAAAATGGTGCACGGTTGCTGCTTTTCGAAAAAAAAAGGGTCGAAAACCCAGCGGGTCGCGCTCGCGGGTCTTAAAGGGGCCGCGCCCACGGGTCTGTAGGCCGCGCCCGCGGGGTCCTGAGCCGCGCCTTCTCCAGGGGCGCGGCTAGGCATCTACCAAAAGTTGGAGTTCCACTTCTCCTCCCTTAGCCGTGCCCTCTCCTCCTTTAGCCGCGCCCGCTGGTTCCTGGAGAGGCTTCTCCTTGGGCGCGGCTTCACACCCTCTTATGCACCTTGAATTGCTTTTCTCCTTTCTCTCTTAACCCAAACTTAGCTTAATAAACATCATCATATGGCCTCTAAAACCCAACCATACATGCTCCATTGGGCAAGTACCTACAAATAGCAAACAAAAACCATAAGACAAAAAGCGAAACAACCAAAACTACCAAAAATAAGAAAAATAGAGAAGAAAGGAGTGTAGAATCTGGGTTGCCTCTCGGAAGCGCTTTTGGTTAACGTCGTTAGCTCGACGTTTCTTGAGTTGATCAAGGAGGGTCAAATTGACGATGCACATCAAGAAGAGTCACAGAAATTGGTTCATCACTTGGGAATCCTTCGTAGTAGGACTTGAACCAGTGACCGTTCACTTTGAATGGAGTATGCTTGTCTTGGGAAATCTCATAAGAGCCATATGGAAACACCTCCGTGATAATATACGGCCCACTCTACCTTGACCTAAGCTTGCCCGGGAAAAGCTTCAAGCGGGAATTTAATAGGAGGACTTTTTGGCCTTTGACAAATTCCTTCTTGACAATTTAAGCATCGTGCCAAGCCTTAGTCCGCGCCTTATACATGCTTGCGCTATCGTAGGCATTCATCCTCAACTCCTCTAACTCATGTAGCTCTAGAAGCCTTTGCTCACCCGCACTATGGAGATCAAAGTTGATTTGCTTGATTGCCCAATGCGTTCGATGCTCCATCTCTACGGGCAAGTGACAATTTTTCCCGTAGACAAGCTTATAGGGAGTGGTCCCTATTGGAGTTTTGAAGGCGGTCCTATACGCCCATAGAGAGTTGATTAGTTTAGAAGACCAATCCTTTCTTGTTCTAGAAACCGTCTTCTCCAAGATCACCTTGATCTCTCTATTGGTGATCTCCGCTTGACCACTCGTTTGAGGGTGGTAAGCAAGCCCTCGCTTATGAGACACTCCATACTTATCAAGAAGTTGAACGAAGGTGTGGTGCTTGAAATGTGACCCCCCATCACTGATTATGGCTCTTGAAACACCAAATCTCGGGAAAATCACTTTCTTGAAAAGATTAGCCACGACCTCTGCCCACTTTGAGACATAGTCAATGGCAACCAAAATATATTTGTTCCCATGAGAAGAACTAAAAGGTCCCATAAAATCTATAGCCCACACATCAAAAACTTCAAGCTCAAGGATGGGGTTTTGCGGCATTTCATCCCTCCTAGAAATATTCCCCATCCTTTGACATCTATCACAAGTCTTAACAAAAATCCAAGCATCCTTGAATAGGGAAGGCCAAAAGAGCATAGATTGTAGGACCTTTAAGGCGGTCTTTTGAGCACTCACATACCCACCACACGGAGAAGAGTGGCACATATGGAGAACACTTTGAACCTCATCGTTGGGGACGCATCTCCTCAAAAAACCATCGACCCCTCTCTTTAATAAAATGGGATCATCCCAAATGTATCTCTTGGCCTCATGCTTGAGTTTTTGACGTTGTTGTGAAGTGAAATCCGGTGGTACGGCACTACAAGCCAAATAATTCACAATATCCGCATACCATGGCGCCGACTTAACCTCAAGAACATATAGCACATCATCCCTTAGAGCATCCTCTATTGGCAATCCATCATCCTTTAACCTTGCACCGCCCAACCTTGAAAGGCGATCCGCCACCACGTTTTTGACTTCCTTCTTGTCTCTCATCTCATAGTCAAAGTCTTGGAGAACTATAACCCATCTCAACAACCTCGGTTTAGATTCCATCTTTCCTATCAAATATTTGAGATCCGAGTGGTCGGTATACATAATTATCTTAGAACCAATGAGGTAAGTTCTAAACTTCTCAAATGAATGGATAACCGCTAGGAACTCCTTCTCGGTAGTTGTGTAGTTTCGTTGGGCATCATTGAGAGTTTTAGACAAATAATGTATGACATGAAGTTTCCCGTCCTTTCGTTGTCCAAGAACTGATCCAATGGCCTCGTCACTTGCATCGCTCATGAGCTTAAATGGAAGAGACCAATCCGGACCTTGGACAATAAGAGCAGTGCAAAGGGCTTCATTCAACCTACAAAAAGACTTTTGACAAGCATCATCAAACACAAACTCCTTATCTTGTTGCAATAGGGATGTGAGAGGCTTAGCAATCATTGAAAAATCATTTATAAGGCGCCGATAGAACCTGGAATTGCCATAAAGGATCTTACTTCCCTTACGTTGGTGGGGGAAGGAAGTTTTTCAATGACCTCAACCTTGGCTCTATCAACCTCAATGCTGGCGTGGGAAATTTTGTGCCCAAGAACAATCCCACTTTCCACCATAAAGTGGCACTTTTCCCAATTCAACACGAGGTTAGCCCTCTCACACCTTTCTAGGCCACGAGATAAATTAGATAGACAATCTTCATAGGTGGCTTCTCCAACGGAGAAGTCATCCATGAAGACTTTTATCTCATACTCAATCATATCACTAAAAATGGACGTCATGCAACGTTGGAATGTTGTGGGAGCATTACAAAGCCCGAAAGTCATCCTACGGTGCGCATATGTACCGTAGGGGCATGTGAAAGTCGTCTTCTCTTGATCCTTGGGGTCAATCGGAATTTGGAAAAATCATGAGTAACCATCAAGGAAACAATAGAAGGAATGCTTTGTAAGCCTTTCCAACATTTGATCAATGAACGGTAGTGGAAAATGATCTTTGCATGTACTTGTGTTAAGTTGGGGATAGACAATACACATGCGCCAACCGGTGACAAGCCTAGTAGGCACTAGTTGATCATGATCATTTTTCACTACCGTCATGCCCCCTTTCTTAGGCACAACTTGTACGGGAGATACCCAATCACTATGAGCAATTGGGTATATAATTCCCGCATCAAGAAGCTTAGCCACTTCCTTCTGCATAACCTCTTGCATGGAAGGGTTAAGCTTCCTTTGCCTTTGTCTAATGGGTTTGGCATCTCCCTCGAGATCAATTTTGTGCATGCATAAAGAAGGGCTTATACCTTTGATATCATCAATGGTATAACCCAAATCTTTCTTGTGTTTTCTCAAAACATTGATCAAGAGGGAGGTTTGCTCCTCCGTTAGGTTAGAATTGACAATCATGGGGAAAGACTCATCGGGACCAAGAAATGCATACCTAAAGCCAAAAGGTAGAGGTTTCAAGTCTACCTTTGGTGCTCCCTTACCGTTGGGGCTCTCTTCTCTTTCTTTAACTTGAAAGAGGTCATGAATTTAAGGAGCCTCTTCTTCCATGCTCGCATCCTTGCACTCCTTCTTGCTTTCCTCAATCAAATCCTCATAGAATTGTATGTCTTCTTTGTGAGTACCTATCTTTGATTCATTCAACAACACACTTTCTAGAGGATCATTAGTAGCATGCAAGTGGGAGCGAGAAAATTCATTAAGAACGGTATCAAGAACATCTACCCTAAAGCATTCAAAACTTGAGGAGGGTTGTTGCATGACATTATTCAAATCAAACTCAATGCAATCATTGTCAATTTTCAAGGATATCTTACCCTCCTTCACATCGATGATAGCTCTAGATGTAGCTAGAAATGGTCTACCAAAAATTATAGGAATCCTCTCATCCTCATCCATCTCTAGCACATAGAAATCCACAGGGAATGTGAACTTTCATACCCTAAGGGGAATGTTCTCAACTTTGCCCATGGGGAACTTAATGGAATGGTTCGCTAGTTGGAGAGTAATGTTAGTGGGGGAGAGGGTTCCTACACTAAGCTTTTGGTAGACGGAATAGGGTATGAGACTCACACTTGCTCCTAAATCACACAAGGCTTTATCAAATTCAATGCCATTGATAGAACAAGGGATGGAAAAGTTACCCGGATCTTTCAATTTGGTAGGACGTTTGTTGGAAAGAATTGCACTACAATTGGCGGTCAAACTCACCGTCTCACACTCCCTTCTCCCACTCAAAAGATCTTTCAAAAATTTTGAATAGTGGGGCATTTTCTTCATAGCATCAACAAAAGGGACGGAAATATGCAAATTCTTAATGACTTCCAAAAACTTCCCAAATTGGGCATCAAGTTTAGCTCTCACAAATCGTTGTGGAAAGGGTAGCTTCTACTCTCTAGGTTGGCGATTTAAGGGTAAGGGGGTGGCTTCTGTTTCCTTTGGCACCTCAACATTTTTTTTTCTTTTCAACACTCAATGGCTCATTGGTTTTTTCACCCTCATTCTCTAACTCCACCTCTTTTTGGGGTTCTTCCTCAACTAAAGGGTCACTCCCTACTACCTTCCCACTCCTAGTTGTCACGGCATACAAAGGTTTTGAGTTGACTCCTTGACTTGGAATGTGAGAAGAAGAAGAAGAAGAAGAGGGGGATGAATTAGATGCAAGTTGAGCAATTTGGGTCTCAAGCATTTTCATGTGAGCATTGGTGAGTTTTTGGGCCTCTTCATGTTTCTTTTGATCCTCCTAACGCATTTTCAATAGAGCATCTAATTTAGCCATCACGAAATCATTTGGAGGGGCTTCAAGTTGAAGAGGTTGTTGAGGTGGAGGAATTTGGGGTTAATGGAAACCCGGTGGCCTATTAGTTTGGGCATAGTTAGAAACATATTGACCCCTATTGCCTCCGGTGCCTTGGTTAGGAACATTTCTTTGTTGATTATTTCCCATGTTACCTTGATCACCAAAATTTTGATTTTGATGGTCATGGTATCGAGAATTAGGTTGTTGGTTTTGATTACTATACCCCCTTTGGTTAGAGTAGCCTCTTCCATTGAAATTGGAAGGGCCTCCCCCACCATGGTATTGGTTAACATAACCACCACCACTTTGGTTCCAACCACTATTTCCACCTTGATTCCAATTCCCCATTTGATTATAGTTTGGCCTCAAGTTCCCTACATTTCCCATTCTAGGAGCAAAATTCATAGCATTGACATTTTCCATATTATCATCATGTTCATGGGAAAGGAGTTGAACTTCACAAGTATATACACAATGGGAGGTATCATGATCATAGGTTTCACAATTAGAACAAAACATGCATCCTTGGGGTATTGTATTGTAAGAAGAGGAGGAGGAAGTATCCATACCATTGCCTCCCTTAGTTGAAGGGGAGGTATTACCATGAGGGTTGGACCTTTCTTTCATTAATTCATCCATTTGCTTGGTCATTTTGGAGATTTGGGTAGAGAGGTTGTTGATTGCGTTGGCTTGCTCCAATGCATAAACACCCTTACTAGAAGTAGCATCCCTTTCTCTTAATACCAATCATCATAGTCTTGGCGGCCTCCTCTATAATACACTCCACTTCATGCTCTCCTTTTTTCATGATTGGACCGCCGGCCGCGGCGTCTAGGTTTGTTCTTCCTTGAGGTGTGAGACCTCTATAGAAAGTGTGAATGAGTTGATACTTGGGTATCCCATGGTATGGGCATTGGCATTGAAGCTCTTTGTATCCTTCCCATGCCGCACTTAGAGACTCACCACTCTTTTAGCGAAAACCTTGAATCAAAGACCGAGCCACGACAGTCTTCCTATGGTTATAAAGTTGTAGTCACTTGGTCCCATGCTGCGAGAGAATTAGGGGGCACCTCCTTTCTCTAGCCATTCTAGACCTCTCCCAATTAGTGAAAATGGAAACATCTTGAGGCGAATATATTCTTGAGTCACTCCATTGACCTTTACCGTGTCACAATATTTATCAAACTCTTTTTAGTGCTCATGAGGACTCTTAAACTTTCCACCCGAGAATTGTTTCCTCTCAATCAAAGAAATCAAATTAGGCTTGATCTCGAAATTGTTGTCTTGAGTAGTAGGAGTTAGGATCCCACTTTGTGCTCTAAAGGCTTCGGGAGCCCCAAGACGACTCAAAGGCGTATTCTCTCCCATTTTAGGACCTTCTTCACTCTCGAGCTTATAGGTTGAGAAAGGGTTGATTTCCGGACTCGATGATGAGTTAGGGCTATCTAATTCTTCACTTGACGGTGAAGAGAGTGGAGTATCTTCTAATTCACTTACTTCTCTCGTTGGGGTGTGAGAATTTCTACTCCTTGCTCTTGCTTCTCTTCGAAGTAGGGAAAAAGACCTCTCTAGCTCTGGATCGATGGGAATCAAAGATCTTGAGCGGGTTCGTTCTCTGTTCATACAACAAAGCTAAGTAGAACGTAAGCACTGACAAGTAACAAAAGTAGCAAACACTAACAAATAAAAGATGAGATAGTCTCAAACAAGCAATGAAATAGCAATAGAAGTCGTCTCCTCGACAACAGCGCCAATTTGATAGAGGAATAATTACGTCGTCAAACAACTACACCTAAGTCAAATACAATTTATAACACTCGACTTAACCTATTACGAGTATAGGGCAAGTAGAAGGGTCGAACCAAAGGGAGGAATGCATAAACACCGCATTCATTACTAAGAGTCTAAGCTATCTCGGAACAAGAAATGTGAATAACTAAGAGATCAAACTAAGAACGAAATGGATTAAAATCAATATAACTAAGCACCAAGGGAAATGGGTAGATGTAGATGCCGCTTGATCATGCAATATCACAGTAGAAAATCAATGGTAAACTAAACATGCATGAATATCGAAGTAAGACCCAATCTAACCGCCTTCCGAAGTTAATCGGTTTCTCCAAACATAGCCTCTATGTTTCACACTAGAACCAAATATTAGAAGGTGCAACCAAAGAACTATCGATAGTAATGAATCTCAACTAGGTCAACTTCTGTTCCTTGTTAGCAAAGATTCACCTTTAATCAACTAACAATGTGCACTTGCAAGAAGATCAAAGAATATCAAGCATGCAAAGACTTTAATCACCATTAACATAACCCAAACATTATAAGCATGAACAATTAGCAACTACACCATCCCCACACCCTTGGCTAGGTGACTACTCACAAATCATATTGAAGACAATATCAATCATCTAATCAATAAGCATCAACATGATCAATAAGCAAAGAAGGAAAATCAAAGCAAATAAGCAAAATAAAAAACAAAGGTAATAAGAAAAAGTAAGAGATTTCTCATTAATTGAAGATGAAGGTCTACAAAGGATTGAACAAACTCCTTCTTCAAAATCCAAGTTCATCAATGAAGAAACCACACTTTCTCTCTCTACCAATGAAGACTAACAGTGTTTCTCTCTCTAGATTAAGCTAAAATGTTGATAAGATAGATGATAATACAAACTTGAAATAGGAGGCTATATAGATGCATCATAAAAGACGAAAATAAAACACCTAGGAGAGCCCTCTAGCAAGCAGTCGCGCCCTCTCCAGCCTGGGTACGGAGTTGCTTAACCCAGCAAATCGCGGCCGCGGCTCTGCTCCTGCGCCCTTGGCTAAAGAAAGAAGATGTCGTCTCCTGCTGAAGAGAGGTCGCGACAAGATAACAGAAGAAGATAAGCCTAGAAGAGCCGCGCCCGCGGGCCACAGAGGAGAGCCCTCTCCCGAGGCGCGGCGCGACATCTACAGAATGTTTGAGCTTACTGTATTTACAAGGACCTGCGTCCGCGGCCTAAAGCTCCGCGCCCGCGGCTCTGCTCCTTGCTATAGTGCCTTCCTTGAGCATCAAATTTCCTTTCCATGGCTCGCCATGCATCCAAGGGTTCATCCGAAAGGGCCAAAAACCTACAAAATAACGAAGAGACGCTAGACAATCTAACAAAAGGGAAAAAGAAAGGAAGCAAAAGAAAAGAAAGGAAAAAGCAAAACTAAGGTAAAAACTCTTAAAGAGGCTAAAACAAGTGAAAATTAGGGGAGAATCCTTAGAGAAAAGGGGTGGAAAAGTGGCATAAATGCCACTCATCACATATTCCCTTTAAACATGCAATATGGTGATCAATAAATATAATTAAATTAGCATTAATATTTGAAGCAATTTAACAATAATAGCGTTAGTCAAATCAAATATAAATTACGTTATTTTAGATTTTAACACCTGCTAAAAACCCGAAAATGGTTTTTAACACCTCCAAAAAAAAATTGATTTTAACACCACCCAAAATTTAAAAAATTGGGTATTACCACCACGTAACTGATTCCGTTTACAAATCCATTAAGTAGGGCCATATAGATAGGTGTCGCTTTGTTATTGGCCATAAAAAAATAATAAAAAATTAAAAAATAAAAATAAAAATTTTAAAAAAATAAAAAAAAAAACCTAAAACTACCCCAGCCACCCCAGCCCCACCCAACGCGCCACCACCGACGTCCCCAAACCCACCCCCTGCCGGCGTCCCAGAGAATCGCCCGGCGTCGGCGACCCCACCCCCACCACCCTTTCCTCCACCTACGCACCCCACCCCTTCCCTTTCCCCATTTTCATTTCCCGACCCACCACCTCAAAACCACCCTAAACGCCCCCTCCCCCGGAAAATGCCCCTCCTCCCCTTCTTCCTCCCCCGGAAACGCCCTCCCTCTCCTTTCCCCCTCCCTTAATCGATTCCCTACCACCCCAAACGAAACCCTAAAACCCGTTTAGGGTGGTTTCGGGGTTGTGGGTCGGGAACGAAAATGGGGAAAGGGAAGGGGTGGGGTGCGTTGGTGGAGGAAAGGGTGGTGGGGGTGGGGTCACCGGCGCCGGACGATTCACTGGGAAGCCGGACGCCGGAAGGGGGTGGGTTTGGGGACGCCGGTGGTGGCGCGGTGGGTAGGGCTGGGGTAGTTTAAGGTTTTTAATTTTTTTTTTAATTTTTAAATTTTTTTTTTTAAACAAATAAAATAGTGACACGTGTCACTGTGGACCACATTTAACGGAATTTTTAACGGAAATCGTTAAGTGGTGGTAATACCAATTTTTTGAAAATTTGTATGGTGTTAATACCCCTTTTTTTTGGAGGTGTTAAAAACCATTTTCGTGTTTTTAGCAGGTGTTAAAATCTAAAAAAACCTATAAATTAACCTAATCATAATACTAGCAATATTAAAATAACATAAGAGTAATTAAATTAAATAATTACTCACATAACGTGTGTTCCTTTAAATTTCTACATCATGAATAAATTGTTAGTAACTTCAATAAAAAAATTAAATCTATAACCCTTAAAAGTGAAATTTGGGTATGAAAATTTCTATGTTTTGCTATTCCCTTATGAATAATGTGCACCCGATTTTGCCCCTTAATTTTGCTCAATACTCTGCCCTTTTCTGTCTTTTTACTCTTGTTTAAAAAAAAAAGGAAAAATTATGTTGCCATTCTTACTGCTGTGCTGGCAGGTTTGTACATGGACACCTCAGCTTGGGGAGTGAAGCTTAAGCATGCTTATTGATGGACATCTCAACATATGATTTTCACCTTCAAAATTAATTTACATTTATGGCTTCCGAAAGAACTTGTGCTGAACATAATCAAAATTATGCAGCTATGTAATTGTATTTTAGTCACGGAGTGATTTGTTGGCAGCCATGCTTGTAATTTTCTAGCATTCAAATTCATTTTTCCCATGGTTTCCAATAGAATTATTTTGCTGACCATAATCTAAATTATGTAGCTTATGTAATTTGTTGTAATTACAGAATGATTTGTAGGTTGATATGCTTGTAATTTACAGATTGTATTACACATTGTGGTTTCTTTTTGTTATAATTAATAGGGATTCTTTAATTTATTTATGATTATATTGCTAAATTATTGAATTGTTTGTTGCTAATTTTTTAATTTAAATCATTTTAGCTTTATTTTATCTTATATTTGGCTGGTTTTGATATTGTATTTGGGTTGGAAATTACATATGTAGGGGAGCTTAATCACTTAAGTAAAGTTACTTTGTGTCAAATATGATGTTCCATTTGCTTTACTAAGTAACAGTCAGTCATTGGGAGTTCCAATTGATATGCAGTTCATGGTCTGATGGATAAAGGCTTGCTACTTGGATATTAAGGTGAATCGTGCAGGGTATGTTATTCTTCAATGGTTTTTCAGGTGCATGCGCATGCCACTAAACTATGTACTTTCTTATTTGGCTGTGATGGTTATTGTGTATAAAAGGCAGGGCTGGTTTGGTGTTCCATTATCAAAACAAATGCAATAGAGGAAAAAAAAAGAAGAGTGAAATAGTAATAGGTAAGAAACCCTTCCATTAGAGGCATTTTTAATGAATTCCTAGTTTAGATTGAAAATAATTTGCGGTATTTTGTCCATAATCGATCTCCATTGTATTACCACATCATTGTATTCAATGTTGATATACTATACTTGACATTAAACTTTAAAATAGATGTTATATATGGATAGCAGACAAATAGTAATAAATTGGACTTGTATGATGGACTCTTTATTTGTATTAATTTAGACATCTGAGTGTTTATATTGTTGCAAAGTATGGTTGTTAATTTTGCTAAATTGTTAACTGTGCAACCTTTAGGATCTTAGACATTCATTTTTTGGTATATATATTATGGACATAAAAATTGTGTTTTTCTTTGATTGAATTTTAAAGGCTATGGATGGACAGTAAAAAAAAGTAATGTTATGGTTCTTTACTTCATGTTAAGATTTATCACTTAATCGCTAAAAAAATTCATTTGAGGATGCAGATAAGAAATGTAGGCATCTATACTATATCTTTAAATCCATTTTGTAAAATAATAAGTGATTGCTAATCTTGGTTATAATATTAGATATTATGTTGTTTAGGGAGTGATTAACTTTTTATGTTAGTTATGTTGGATATTTTAAAATTAATTCTGAATTTGTTGTTTCATGTTGTTGGTGTAGGTTTCAGGCATCAAATCTTGCTGTTCCCTGGTGTTGCAGAACCTATTGTATGTGTTTCTAGTTATTTTTTAAGTTTTATGTTATAGCTTGTTTCTTGTAGATCAGAAGCTATTGTATTTGTTTATGGTTGTTGCTTTCATTTCTTGTTATAATGAGTGTTCTTAATTTGTAATAGTTGTGGTTTGTTTAAGTATGTATTGCTGGGCTGATTATGCTTATCGCGTATGTAATTGATGTTTAGTTGGGTATTTATATGGTATGTGTGTTTGGTTTGTTGGGATTTGTAGTTGATGTAAGTTAGAGTTGTAGTGCCTTTAAGGCTGTAGGGTGGGTTCATTGTGTTTGCCTTAAATTTAGCATACATGTTTTTTTGCCTTTATAGTTATATATAGTGTCACATGAGCAATTCTTGTGTTCTGGGAGTGCTGGGAGGTCACTAGTTTGCGGACACTGGTGTATTTGTATGCTTTTTTGGGGTGCTGGCATTGTGAGTCAACTTCATCACTTGCTGTGATGATGCTTGAGTGACTTAGCTTCTGATAGTATATATTAAGCTGTGATGATGCTTGAGTGACTTAGCTTCTGATAGTATATATTAATCATGCACACAGGTCATGGGGTCAGAACCGTTGTTGTAGGGAATATTTCAAGCATTACCCCAAACTTGAACCCCACTGTGATCATACACTAAAGTACGGTGGCGTCCAAAAGGAAGGAAGCTAGAGCAAAAGAGTTGCCAACAAGTTTTAGGAACTTGTAAACCGTTCACAGGGTGAAGGTTACACCCCTTAACGATCAAGGAGATCGTTAACTCCAATAGGTCAAGAACCATGATTGGAAATTCGGGGATGAAGGTACAAATTTAACCTAAAAGAGATAGAACCTGCCCTAATAATAGGCCTCTACTTTATTCATCTCGTATTCATGTGCGCTTTCTGACTAACATGCAATCAGTAGGTTTACCCTAAAACTTTTTATCTATGTTGGTTGAATATTAATGCACAAATAAATCTATTATTGGCGATCACTTGAATTATAATCATATTAACCCTAAACAAGATTATTAATTATCTAATTAAGCGTGATTACAAGTACAAATTCCTTTTACACATGCATAAAAGGCGTGATCAAGCAATAACTATAAATAAGCGTCAAGCAACATAATAAATAATCATAACAATTATTATAACAATTATAAAAATAATCATAATAATAATTATAATCAATAATCATCATCATCATCATCATGTTAAAGCTTAATAGCAAGATCCTAGGCATGATACTAACAAGATTAATAACAAACCCTAGCATGTCACTAAACAATAAAAATCAAATCTTTAGCCCTAACATGATACTAACATGAATATTAGGAAAGATAATAAAAGGCATCATAGAAATCATAATTGATTTAAGAAACTTATTCTTTACCCTAAACATCATACTAGAAAAGCATCCTAACATGATACTAGGAATCAAAATAACAACCTAAACATGATTTCTATATCATAATAACAATAAAACAGTTAAAGCACTTACTTGGATGCCTCGTACCTCTTTCTAATAAAAAAATACACACGTTAGTAACCTCAAGGAAAATAATAAAACAAACAATTAAATTAAAGAATTGAAAGAGATATTTGGGACCAAACCCTCAGAAATTAAAACCTTTCACGTCTAGGGCGAGACAACTTTGACTTGGCTATGTGTGTCTAGATCTTGTGAATGCGAAATTTTATATGTGAAATCCTAGTTTAGAAAAAAGAGAGAGTATCAAGAATTTCTTGATGAGAGTCAATGATTGAAAAAGGGGAGATATGACCCCTATTTATAGATAAAAAAAAGAGAGTCGAAGAATAAGAAAAGAATCCGAATTTGAATCGAAATAAAACTCGATGGACAGCAATTTTTGCGGATTTTGTTTTTATCATATCTTTTGATCTAGAAGTGTAAATAAGACATATAATATGTTGTTGAAAATATCGTGAAGTCTACTTTGCAACCCATTTAGAATCAGATTAAAATCGTTTGTAGATTAAAAGATATGGTCGAAATAGTGGAAGGGTGTAAGTTTTGGATAGATTTTCATATCTCATTCATATGTTTTTTGTTATAGATCGGATTTAATATTATAATATATCATTGCAAAGATAATTTTAATATATATCCAACCATATAAAATTTCGATAAAAATTATGAGGCACAAAAATAAAATCTGAATATATTCCACTTCGTATAAAACAAGGATTCTAAAAAGTAGTTTTGTTCAATTTCAAAATCTTTGAAACATAATTATCAATCCTAACTCCATTAGGATTTAAGAGAACCGTGTAGAATATTCTAGAAGACTATAATAAATCCTAATAGCTTTAGGAATGATAATTAATAATAGGCCCTCCTCTAGATCATTGGGCCGTAGGTAAAATCCGGTTTGAGCCCAGTTTAGTATTTTTGCCATAACATCCTCATTATTCGTCGAAATTGGGATTATAATATATCGTTGGAAAGGTCTTTTCAATCCCCATCCAACTACACCAATATTGGACCCTTTTCATGGACCAAACTAAACTGGAATGCACGATTTTCATAAATAAGGTAAGAAAAAAAAATATATTCAAAAATAGAAAGAAGAGATATTTTAATAAAAATATCCTCATCACTAGACTTTTCACACTTTTTCTATTTTTGATAATCAAATGACATAAAAGGTATTCATCACTAGGTTTTGTTTTGGGGAGACACATTTTGGTGTCTACAGTTGCAAGTTACCATTTCTTTCTAGTGCCTGCTTAACACCTCCAACTTATAGTTTGGCTGGTGATTCTGGGAATTTTGTTGACCTTTACCTTGTTACTAATTGCATTCTTTCCCCGTACATCTTTGAAGGCGACCCTGCTGTGACTCAAGATGTCTTACGTGAAAAAGCTGCTGAGAAAGCTATTCGTTTTTTACCCGTGGAGTATGGATTGCAGATTGATGACCTAACTACTGAGACCATGTACAGGCTAGACATGTGTGCTTTCCTTTGTGAGAAAAAAACGCATAGCACTGGACTCATTGAATAGACCTCTAACAAAGAGAGTGTCCAACTAGCCTGTTCCACCAGTCAGGAAGCAGGGTGATAAATGCATATGTATTGATTACATAGATGTGTTACGTGTATTGGCAGTTGCAACTAAGGCCAGAGTTTCTGGAATTGAAGCTGCTGAGCTTGCTACAGGGAAATGGGTGTCTTGGTCGACAATTTATCTTGTTGATAGTGTTGGAATGGAATGTGTGTATAGCTCTATGACCAGCAACTGCAAACATGCAAAACAAGATGCTGCTAAACAAGATGTTAAGTTGTTGCGTGTCCGTTACAATGTAGATGTGGTTGATCTTAATCATGGAATGGGAGTGTATTCTGGAATTAAGTTTGCTTTAGCTAGGGAAAGTTACATGTCAGTCAGGGAACGTGTACTTGGAAAGCAAGGGGAATTACATCTGGCTCCTTATATTGGTGGGAGTGATTGCTTGACACCTCAATCTGGCTATCATAAGATCTCAACACCTGCACTCCCTCCTGCAGCCCCTCATAAACCTAAGGCTTCTTCTTCATTTGGGGAGCATGTTGCTGATTGTTCTACCTCAATTCTTGATGCCTTATTTGTTCCGGTTCCTGATAACCTGGAAACATTGTTTAAAGGTAGGAAATTATAGTTTGAGTTGGTTGTAACTTTGCTGTTTCGCTTATGCCTTGTAGTATATAAGCTAAGGAATGAATGCAGTGTCGGTTAGTTTATTTAGTGCTTTGAGTATTTTGCTGCTGATGTAGTTTGGCTTGCTTTTGAAATTCATATTGTAATGGTACTATGTGGAATATAATGTTTTAGTCCAATGCAATGTTACATCATGTAATGCACTGTTATCACTTTTAATTCAATGAAATATATGTTATCGGCTTATTTTGGTCTTGTTGTTATGTTTGTTTCTTATTGTATATTCTAATAATTATCAAGTTTATATTAATTGAAGCATATAGGTTATCACCAGTTTATCACATTCCAGCTTGTTAGCTTAAGCTGCTTTTAAATGGGTATGTATTTAGCACATATTGAAGTGGGACAAACAAAATAATATCTTTGTCAGAAACAATATAGAAACATCCAAATATAGTTTATATCATTTCCTTTAATGTTTATTAGTGTTCATTTCAGATAAGCAAATATATAGAGTAAATAATGTTAAACAGCGGACTAGCAAACGATCACTTGCAATTGTTTCTTGTGTAGAACCAGATAAAATCAGGTTTTACTTGGGTATTAAATTTATTTTTTTGATTGTTAGTTGTGTGCATGATGGAATTGCTTTTATGTATCAGTTATTTTGACTGTAGTAAAGTGGTTGATGCTGGTGTAAAAAAGGCGCGTAAGAGCAATGGGAATAAGAAGGCAACCTTGGCTAAAAACAGTAAGTTTGTCCTTCTAATCGTGTGTTTAAAAATGCAATAAAAGTATATTTTGTATGGTAGTATTGAATTTTCTTTCTTCATAAAGGGAACAATTGTTGGTGCTACCTATTTAGAGCGCATAGACGGAATTACAAAAACAAATTCAGTAAGGTAGTAACATTTCTATTAACTGTGACTGTAGTTTTGCATTTAAAGTGTGCTTTGCTTATTGTTTTCTTGTTTTGTTCTTTTTTGTGCCCTTAGTGAACCTGGTGAAAGCAGTGCGTAAGGTGCACGTAGGAATTATAAATTATCAGCTCAGTCCAATGAAAAGAATAAACAGCTGCTTGTTTCAAAGCAGCCTAAAAAAACAACAAACAAACGCCTGCTTCAAAAACGAAATGTATGTGTGTTTGATTGAATAGTCCCTATGTTGTTTTGTGTGTAATAGACTTTAAACTGTATTAATTTTTGTCCTTGACAGATGAACCAGCTGCTCTTATTGGCCAGTCACTTCCATTAGCTTCTCTTCAAATGGAAGCTCCTCATTACTGTGCTAAGTGTGGTACTAAAAAGTTTTAGTATGAGTGGCTTCATTTTTGCTGTGGAAATGGAAGTATTAAGATTGCCACAAATGAAATTCCTGCTAAACTTTATCGCCTCTTTACATCTCAAGATGAGGATGCATTGCATTTTAGACAATATGTTTGCATGTACAATAACTTATTTGCATTCTGTTCACTTGGAGGTGACTATAATGCTAAAACTGAAAAGGGAATTTATGTTTTCTTACTGCATGGGTAGGTATATCATAATGTGCCTGATTTGCTTCATGAAGAGGGAAATCCAAAGTACTTGCCGCTTTATTTTTATGATGCACATTTTGAGGTTGTACATAGAACAGGTACTTTTCATGAGGTTAAAGGAGACATAGTAGACATTTTGATGCGGGTTACAAGTGCAAACCCATATGCTTGTTTCTTTAGAACATTAAGAGAGCTAACTATAACTGAAACTACACAAATTGTTATTAATCAAAGCACGGTGTTAGACCAGCGAGTGTATAATGCACCTTCAACTAATGAAGTTGCTGCTATCTGGCCAGATAGCATGTCTTCCAGTGATTATAATGGTCCACATATAGTTGTATCAGGAAAGTCTACTCAAAATTATCGTGTATGTCATTATTATGGATGCTATGATCCATTACAGTATCCTCTTCTGTTCCCATATGGTGAATGTGGCTGGACTCAGGGTCTTCGAAAGATTTATGAGAGTTCGCATTAGGAGGCTTTAATGGATGTTAGTCCTATTTCTTCATTTGTTGTTCATACAGAATAAGATTTATTAGAAGAAGAGGCTAAACGTAAGACTTTATAAGCAATCAAACATACTTCATAATTTAATATACACATATGTGTTTGTGTATTCCTTCACTTATTTGGTGATTTTTTTTTTTTTTTTCATATAGGTTCAGCAGACTCTTCAGGTAATTCTAAAAGGCATGTTTCTCCAAGAGAGTACTATTCTTACAAGGTACAAAATTAGGCCAGGCAACTTGCTGCTTCGTGCAGGCCGTTGCTTTCAGCAGTACATAGTTGATATGTATGTCAAGATTGAAAATACCATGCTTGATTTTTTTTAGGGGAAATCAACAAACAATTAGAGCAGATTTGTATTAGGGGATTTTAGACACTGTTGATGATGGGGAGAAGAGTGCTAATAATATTGGCCGGCGGGTTATCTTACCTCAACCTTTATAGGTGGACCTCGTGATATGAAGAGGCTCTATTTAAATGTTATGGCTCTTGTTCAACGCTTTGGCAAACCAGACCTTTTTGTTACTATGACATGCAATGCTAAATGGCAAGAAATAGTTGTTGAGCTTGTTGAGGGTGAATTAGCAGCTAATCTACCGGATGTTGTTGCTCGTGTTTTAGAAGCAAGTTAATTGCTCTGAAAAAACAAATCATGGAAGATCATGTGTTTGGAAAGGTGGCAGCTATGGTGTATGTTGTAGAGTTCCAAAAACAAGGTATTCCGCATGCTCACTTTCTTATAATCTTAGAGCATGTATATAAACTTAAAGGGCCTTCAGATTATGATAAATTTGTTAGTGCAAAAATTCCTTCTACTAATTGTCCTCGGCTGCGTTTAATCATATTGAAGCACATGATGCATGGTCCTTATGGAAGTTTAAATCTTCGTTGTGCATGCATGAAAAAACAGATTGGGGATCAGGTTGTTTGTAAGTATAACTACCCTAAGGCATATCTAAAAGAAACAACAACTAAGAAAGATGGATATCCGTTATAAAAGAGGCAACACACAGGAGAGCATGTCAGAATTCGTGGTGCTGATCTTGATAACCGATGGGTTATTCCGTATAATCCATACTTATCTTCGTTATTTGATTGCCATTTAAATGTTGAAGTGTGCTCTACTATTCAAGCAGTCAAGTACCTTTATAAGTATGTCTACAAGGGTCATGATCGTGTTTCTTTCAATGTTGTTGGAGAAAATCAGGGTGTTCATGAGATTGAGAATTTCCAAGTTGGTAAATGGGTTTCTCCATGTGAAGCAGCTTGGAGAATATTTGGGTTTGACTTATTTGAAATGACACCTTCTGTTACATTGTTACCTTTGCACTTACCAAATATGCAAACTATTTAATTATATGAGATCTCATGAACAACTTCACTCAATTGTTAGAAATGAAAAAAGAAGTCAAACAACTTTGACGGAGTTTTTTAGTAAAAATGTATCCATACTTGGAGGTACTAGAGGTACAGGTCTTCGGTATACTGAAATGATCTCAGAATATAGATGGGATAACGGAAAGAAGGTTTGGATTAAACGGAGCTACAAAACCAAAAATGTTTCTCGGATGGCATTTGTAGTTCTAGAAGAAGGGGAACGTTTCTTTCTGCGTTTATTACTTGGTAAAGTCATCAGTCCTGTGTCATTTGATCATCTTAAGACTGTCAATGGAGTCCTATATCCTACATTTCAAGAGGTTGCTATCAAACAGGGGTTGTTTCAAGAAGATAATGCCACTACTGCTTGCTTACAGGAAGCAGGAGAAGCGCAAATGCCTTCAGCAATGAGGCAGCTCTTTGCAACAATGTTAATCTTTTGCCAACCCATTGACTGATTAGTGACATTTATGTCACTCCTAGGGGTAGTGTTTAGGTTATTTTCGTGTTTATTTTCCCTTATTTTTCCTTTTATTCTTTTGTTTTCTCTTTAATAAAGTTTCTAGTTTATTTTGGTAATTTTGGAGTGTTTTGGTTTAGTTTCTTTATTTTATTAGTTTTAGTCTATTTTCATATTTTATTTTATTTTATTTGCCTGCGTAGTTTTAATTATTTTTAGTTTAGTTTTATGTCTCTTATTTTCTATTTTATTTTATTTATTTCTATTTTATTTATTTTATTTTATTTTTCTTGGTTTTGTTTTATTTCGTCCTGTATTTTTTTTTATTTTATTTTGTTCTTTTTCTTTGTCCCAATCCTTTCTCGGTTTTGTGTGTAGGAGTTCGGGTTTCAATTTGAGTCAAACGCCAAGCCCCATTTCAGGAGCATGCTGCCAGCTCCACTGCCGCAAGAACCAACCTGCTGCCCCTTATCCTTCACCACACTCTTCCTCTCTATTCCCCTTATCCTCCACCACAACAGCACCTCACTCCCCTGCTCCCTCACGCACAAAGTAGCCCACTGTTCCCACAAACCAACAACAACCATACCTCCAGCCTGCAACCCCGCAAACACCACACACACCAGCACCAACCACCGCCAAAACCGCCAGCATCTCCAACCACAATCAGCCACGCACTTCTCAGCTCACCAATTTCAGCCACTCCGTAATTAACCACCAGCTCCTCCAATCACAGCCACCACTACCCCCTGTTCTCACGCACACCACAAACCAAAACCCCCCTGCTCCAATTCACTCACCTGCTGCCACCCTCACAACACCACCAACCGCAACAGCAGCGCCACCTACGACCTCCATCTCAGCACCATTAAAAATCAGCATCCACGATTTCTCCCCCACCTCCAGCTCCCACGCATCTGACCACCAATTGCAGCAGCCACGCAACTCCCCTGCTGCCACCCAATCCAAGCACCAGCTCTCAGCGCAACTCCAATTCATCGCAGCCACCTCCAACCAACCACCTTCACGCACAGCCTCACCAGCCACTCACCAGCCATGCCACCTTCAACACCCCGCAATTGCAACCACCAACACCCCAATTATCCCCTGCTCACTCACACTCACACGCACCATCAACCACCAGCACCACCAACCAAATCAGCCCACCAATTTACCTCCTCCGTCCACCCTTCGCACCCAACAACCAAAACCCCCTGCTGCCACCAGTCCACCACAATTACTCACCTCGATTCCGCTATTTTCACCCAAAAATCAGAGCAAATCACAAATTGATCAGGTTCGAGCAAACCATTGAGGGTTCGGTCGAAGTACGAGTTAGAGACTTTCAAAGTTCTGTAAATTGAAGAGGTGTGGTCGAACACACTCATGGTTCGACCGAACCAACCCCATAGTTCGGCCGCACCTACCCTCGGTTCGATGAACCACTTCACGAGCTTCACACGTGATAATTAATGAAAGCAAACAATTGGAGCTTGGTGATTATCGTTGATTTCGATTTGTAATGATGATGTCCGTTGATGATGGTGTGATACGGTGGTGATGAAGTTCACAAAGCAGCAAAATAAAAGATGAAGGAGAAGGGTCGGTTTAGGGGATTTGATTTGTGGGTTTATTTTTCTTTTTCTTTTATTTTTATTTCTTTTGCTTTTCCTTTTCTTATTTATTTTCTCTTTTATTTCTATTCTCTTTTATTTTCTTTTTATTTCCTTTTCTTTCTTTATTTATTTCCTTCTTTTTTCTATATTTCCTAGTTTTATTAAGTTAGTATAAATACCAAATTTTAGGGTAATTAGAAAAAAAACATTTTTTTAACTATCTATTCCATTCTCTAATTAGTTTTAGGAGAGATTCTCTCTCTAGGTTTAGGTTAGAATTAGGATAGTTTAGAGAGAGAAAGTGAGGGTTTCACCATTGTTGAGCTTGGATATTGAAGAAGAAGATTGACTATCTTGTTTGTAGATTTTCACATTCAATCAATGAGAATCTCTAACTCTCTCTCCTCTATTTTTATTTTCTTTATTATGATTATTATTTAAGTTGTTGGTATTGCTTGTTAATCATGTTTATCCTTGATTGTTTGTAATTAATCTTGATATTAGCATGATTAGTGAGTAATTTCCCCAATAAGGGGATGGTTGTGGTGTAGTTGGATCTTGAGCATGTTCTAGGGTTTAGAATTGATTTATTTTTGATTAAAGTCTTTATATGCTTGATATTCTTTAATCTTATTGCAAGTGCACATTGTTGGTTGATTAAAGGTGAATCTTTGCTAACAAGAAACGGAAGTTGACTTAGTTAAGGTTCATTACTATCGATTGTTATTTAATTGTACCTCCTAGTATATGGTTCTAATGTGGAAACATAGAGGCTATGTTAGGAGAAGCCAGTTGACCCCGGAAGGCGGCTAGATTGGACCCTTTACTTCGATATTCATGCATGTTTAGCTCATAATTAATTCAATTTCTATGCCTTTGTTTATGTTCAAGTGAATGCTATACCTAAACCATTTCTCTTAATGTTTTATTTCTTGTTTTAGCATCCTTAGACTTTAATTTATTTATCTCCTATTCCGGACTAGCTTAATTGTCGATAACATTTGGTGGTGTTTATCCGTTCTCTGTGGTTCGACCCCTATGCTTGCCTTATACTCGTATTAGGTTTGTTTAGGTTGTATAAATTGTATTTGATCTAGGGATAGACAATTGACGATGCGTATATTCCCTCGTCAGTGACCCAAATGCACTTTGGCTACGTTTCTATAGTTCATTGTCTGAGGATTTCAAGCACAAGTATCCAACTTGCCAGTCTAAAGTTCTGAAATTAACCGTAAGGGAGGTAGAGAAAAGCTTGGAAGCTATTGGGAAGTCATTGGAAGCTTTTGAATTAGGCCATCTAATTGATGATACAGACGAAGGGATTCGCATTACTAAAGATATTGCAGATGCTCTTGAAACACCTATTCCTCCAGAATGTATTGAGTGTCGAGACAAAATAAATACAACTCGGGCAAATGCATTCAACAACATCATGTGGCATATTCAGATTGGCAAACCTAGCTATTTTTTTGTATATGGCCTGGGCGGAACTGGGAAAACTTTTTTGTATAATGCTTTGTATTCTAAGGTTCGTTTGTTAGGAAAAATATTCTGCCTATAGCAACATCAATAATTGCGAACGGAAACAATTTCCATTGAAGCTAAGTTTTGCTATGACCATAAACAAGTCTCTAGGGCAGACACTTAGTCGGTATTAGTATACCTCCCACAGCCATGCTTCTCTCATGGTCAGCTATATGTTGCTCTTTCTCGTGCTACAAAATCTGATAAGGACACAGTCTATACACCTCAACCATCAGCTGTTGTTAATAAAGGAAGTATTAAAAATATTGTGTCATATGATGTGGTTCGTTTGGCTAATATTGTTTACTATGTCATCTTTACCATAGACTTAGATTGTTCATTATTCCTTTGGTATGTATAAATTTAAATAGCCTTTTGATTAGTGTTATATTGCTGGTATGTAATTTGTTTCACAATTTAGGCCATATTTTGACCCTGGTTTACAATAGCTACATTTCCAATTAGTATATTTGTAATTTATATTTGCTCATTCAAGGTAATAAATTACACTTTGTACTACAAAGATATATGCTTGTAATCTATATAAACAAATGAACAACAATGTATGTACATATATAATATATTACAGACTATTAAATGAAGCAAAATGAGAAAAAAAATTCAAAAATAAAAAGCTTGTGAAATAAGTACTGACTTTCTGTAATATTTTGATTGATTTAAAAAATAATAAGAAGAATACTATTCATTTATATTTAACTAAGTCAACAGAGTAGTCAAATCAAATTAATCAAATGTCTTAGTAAAGTAAAGTAAAGCTTAGTTGCTTGTATCAATGTAAACTTGGGAAATGGGAAGCTACTAATATCCAGCAGAAATTAGCACAAGCTAATTTCCACTAGATATTACACATGATTGCTTTTCTAGCCAATTGAAATGTTGCAGCTGTTGAAATAAGTTCAGATTAATGTATTTTTTGTTCTTTATAAGGTTATTTTACTCTTCTAGGATGTACATCTGATTCTCTTTCATAGCTGAGCTTCTTTCAAGGCTACACTCTCTGATATTCTTCTCTTAAGGTAAACACATTAATGAATGTATTCTCAAATTATCATGCTGTTTAGTTATTACTTATCTGCATTTATTATTGTCTTTTGTTTGATCTTATATACTGTCATACATGATGCAACTGTTAGTTGTTTTCCTAAAAGCATTAAAGATGTATGTAAATATCATTACAATTTACTTGGGCTTAGAATAGCTTAATTGCATTTTTTCATATGTATATACTTGCAGTTATACCATAAATCATTTAATGCTTACTACTACTATGGATCTGTTTGGATGCTTACTATATATAGTGTTCAGTATTGATTAGGGGATTTTGCTCCCACCAATCGGAATGCGCCACGTGGACCAATCAGGTCCTGCCAAGTGTCCCCCAGTTGGAACAGTCAGGGCTTCCCACGTGGCACGCGCTTATTCGTCCACCTTGAACCTGTTATGTCAAGACATGTGGCATACTCCATGCCGAATGGAGAAACCAGCCACCCAGGCCCAACTTCCGAGGGAAGCCCAATCGGCCCTAGGTTTACCTAAACCTAGGATGGGCACGTTTTCCAAGGTTATAAATACCTCCCTTAATCCTCATTAAGGGGGAGAACATAAACATTACGGAAAAAACACATTAATTACACACAGTAATAACCGGCTGATCTCGCTAACAAAGCAGATTACCTACATTAAACACTCTCACCTAGAGAGACCAAATCACTTTAATTTCCGCATTAATTACTCCTTAATCAGGTACTAACTTGACCGTTGGAGGCGGAGCTCCCAAGAGTCTCCGTTATTTTGCAGGTACAGGCGTCCGGTTCCAGTCTCGGAATTGTAACTCTCCCGCAGGACATCAGAAAACCCCGAAACATTTGGCGCCGTCTGTGGGGAGAGTACTTCTGAGATGGCATCCAAGTCTGTATCGACTCCTGAAGAGAGGCGTCCCCTAGACGACCCTCAAGTTCAGTCGGACCATGATACCGAAAGTGAATTTGAAGTTGAAGCTCATACAGCTTCAGACGGGACCCTAAGGGCTCGACGTACCCGTCATACCGAAAGGAGGGAACGGGAGCATCTTCAAACAGGAAGCGAGCCAGCAGGCGCACCGCCTGTTCGGCAACAGGCGACTGATGGGTCTGCTCCCATCACAAGGAACGAACTCATGACCTTCATGAGGGACTTCAAGGGAGAGATTCAAGAGTTGATCAACAAGAAGCCGCCTGCTCCAGTCAAGGAGCAGTCGGCCAAGAAACCCTCCACTTCACTGAAGAGGAAGCCAGTTCAAGGGCGAGAGGCGACTCCTCATCCTAAATCTAGGAAGCGGGAGCCACCTGCCCTTGATTTCACAAAATTCCGTTATCCTACAGGAAATAGGAAACCTATTCGTCATATTCAGGCGGACGGGTCGAAGCAAACATTCACAGATGCTCGGCTACTGCTAGAGCAGAAGAAGAGTGACCGATTGTCAGAGTCGGCCTCTACTTCAAACTTTCAAGACAGTTTGCGAAATGCCTCGATGAGGCATACACAGTCGTACCATGAGAGTCAGTCAGGTGGCACCTCCCGTCAGTCCGGCTTTCATAGTGACCAGGCGGTACCAAATTTACCATTTGTGCCGCAACAACAGTATTTTTTGCAGCCACCTCCGTTTGGTGGACCTGCAGCAAAAAACGTCCAACCTATGGACTGGCAGCTACGGTTGCTTAGACTTGGTGAACAGCCGTCGGCCTTCTCCAAGGAAATTACTGAAGCCGCTCAGCCGGCCAAAGTGAAAAATGTACTAGTAGGCGCCTATGACGGCACTACTAACCTAGAAGACCATCTGATGGCATTCACCAACATGATGTACCTTCAAGGGTTGGATGATCCCACTTGGTGCAAGTGTTTCCCAGCGACTCTCAAAGGAATCGCACAGCTATGGTTCGGCAACCTGTCGACTGGTTGTGTAAATAGCTTCAGGACGCTTGCTTACTTATTTGCCTCCAACTTCGCCATGAACATCCCTGCGAAGAAAACGACCCTTGATTTGGGAACAATTCAGCAGGGCGAGAAGGAGGGGCTTCGTTCTTACATCAGGCGGTTTAACCTGATGAGAATACAGATTCAAGGGTTACCGGATGAGGTAGCTTATACTGACTTTTTCAAAGGTCTCAAAGACGGGTCTACCTTCAAATTTGATTTGGTTCGAAAAAGGGTGGCGACTCTTCAAGAGGCCTTGATTGAAGCAGAAGCCTATATACAGGCGACTGATCTTTGTACGATAAAACAGTCGGACGGGAAAAGGTTCGACAAAAGAGAAGGACGACAGAAACAGTCGTCAAACAAAGATGAGAAAAGAAAAGAGGTCTGGGCGGCTAATTCAGAAACAGCCGGCCCAGAAAAAGAAAAAAGAATTCAAACCATACTCCCCAAAGTATGCGTTTAACAAGGATAACCAGTTTATCCTAAAAGAAATCAAGGGACGGATCTCAATTGAGAAGCCGGTCCCCATGAAGGGTTCTGCAAACAACCGGAACCAAGATAAATTCTGTGCTTATCATGATGATGTTGGTCATCACACCAATGACTGCATCAGTCTCATGCGGTTCCTAGACCGCCTGGCTGAGCAAGGTGATCTTGACACTTATGTCAAGAAATCCGCGGGGAACACTTCCTCAAAAAAGCAGTCGGCCAAAAAGAATCAACAGGTCGACAGCTCCGATACAGATGATGCAGTCGTCTACACTATTGCAGGCGGCTTCTCAGGAGGCGGCCCCACTATTAGGGGCAACAAAGACAATATCAGGCGGTTAGATGTAAATTCCGTTCACCAAGAACGGCCGTCCAAATATTCATTTCCTGAGATTGTCATCACTGAAGAAGATCTAGGAGGGGTAAGGGGGCCGCATGACGACCCTCTCGTTATTGAATGTAAAGTGGCCAACCAGAGAGTTGGCCGAATCCTCATATATACCGGAAGCTCCTCAGATCTCATCAGTAGCAAATGTCTGTCGAAACTAAAATATCAGACTGATTGCATACATCCGGCCTCCCACCCTTTAGTAGGGTTTGGAGGAGGAGTCGTCCACCCACTGGGACGAGTAGATTTACCCATCCGCTTGGGCAAAAAAGGGGAAGGACGACACATGGTAGTCCGGTTCCTGGTAGTAGAGGAACTCTCGGCCTACAACATGATTCTGGGTCGACCTACCCTGAATAATTCCAAGGATGTTATAATCCCATCTCTTATGTTGCTCAAGTTTGAGAGGGATAATGGAACAGTCGGCTCCCTAAGGGGAGATCAGAGGATGGCCCGAGAGTGCTATCTCACGGATGTCAAGCCCACTGTTATGGCTACTGGGTCAAGCAATGAAAAAACAGACCTTGACAAGGAGAGTGCGCCTGTTCAAGAAGCAGGCGGCAAAAAGAGAAGGCATCCCAGACAGGGGCCGCAAGAAAAGAAAGAAAATAGCAATCATTGGCAGAGGAGCGGCCGGATGAGTTCCGCCCTCAGCCGGCTGGTGAGCATGCGGACCTGATCTTAGACGACTCACGTCCTGACCGAACAGTCAAAGTTGGGACGACTGCTCTGAGAAACCTTGGTGACAACTTTCACAAACTATTGAAAGAATACAAGGACATCTTTGCATTCGAAGTCCATGAAATGCCAGGCATTAGTCCTGATCTGGCGGTACATAAACTGGCCGTGGATCCGAAAAAGAAGCCGGTACGGCAAAAGAAGCAGAACCATGGCGAAGAAAGAAGTTAGGCGGCAGCCGCCGAAGTTAAAAAATTACTTGATGCAGGGTTCATTCGGCAATGTTACTTCCCAGACTGGGTTGCAAATGTGGTGCTTGTTAAAAAGCCGAATGGCACCTGGCAAATGTGTGTACACTACACAGACTTAAACAAGGCGTGCCCCAAAGACAGTTACCCTCTGCCTAAAATTGATAACCTGGTCGACTCAACAGCCGGCCATGCCTTGATGAGTTTTATGGACGCCTATTCTGGTTTCCATCAAATTCCTTTATGGAAGAAAGATAAGGAGAAGACGGCCTTCGTCACTGATCAGGGGTTATACTGTTACACGGTCATGCCGTTTGGTCTTAAGAATGCCCCGGCTACCTTCCAACGAATGATAAACACTGTGTTCTTTGATCAGATTGGGAGAAACGTCGAGGCATACATTGATGATATGATTGTCAAGACTAAACTTCAGAAAGATCATCTGTCGGACCTTCGAGAAACTTTCGCCACACTCAGGCGGCACCATGTCATGCTCAATCCCAAGAAATGCGTATTTGGAGTTGAGTCTGGGAAATTTCTCGGATTCCTTATCAATCAGAGAGGAATAGAGGCGAACCCTGAGAAGGTGCAGGCGGTCATTGACATGCAGTCGCCTCGTACCATCCGAGAGGTTCAGAAGTTAACAGGTTGTCTGGCGGCCTTGGGAAGATTTCTAAGCCGATCAGGCAACAAATGCCTATACTTTTTCCAGGCAATTAAGAAAAAGGCAAGGTGTTTGAATGGGGGCCGGATGCTGAGGCCGCCTTCCAGAAATTAAAAGTTCACTTGCATTCCTTGCCGAGGCTGGTCAGCCCTTTGCCCAAAGAGGTACTCTACATGTACCTGGCCGTCTCTGATCATGCGTTAAGCGCTGTTCTCCTTGCTGAAAGAGACGGCTGTCAGCTCCCGGTCTACTTTGTCAGTCACGTACTGAAAAATGCCGAGTTGAGGTATCCCCTAGTGGAGAAATTTGGTCTTGCACTCTTCATGGATGTTAAAAAATTGAAGCCCTACTTTTTGGCACATGCAGTCGTCGTGTATACAGACCAACCTATCAAGCGGCCACTTACCATCATGGAGTCGTCAGGCCGAATGATCAAATGGGCCATAGAAATACAGAGCCACGAAGTTACATTCGAGCCTAGAAAAGCAGTGAAGGGGCAAGCCTTTGCTGATTTTATTGTAGAGATGACTCGTCCTACTGACTCTCAAGTTCCAGACCAAGTATGGAAGGTATATGTGGACGGAAGCTCTACTTCAAATGGTTGTGGAGCAGGCGTCATATGCCAGTCGCCAGAGGGCGACAGGTACGAGTATGCTCTACGCTTCAGTTTTCAGGCTTCAAACAACGAGGCAGAATATGAAGCTTTACTAGCCGGGATCCGCATGTGCAAGGCGGCAGGGGCAAGAATACGAAGCAACCCATCCGGCCATGATCAAGTATTTACAGGCGGTCCGACAAGCAGTCGGCTCCCTTGAGGATTTCCATCTGATCCAAGTGCCAAGATCAGAAAACAACCAGGCGGATGCACTGTCAAAATTAGCATCATCCGCCTCCTCTGATACTCCTCGAACTGTTTTTTGGGAAGTAATGGAGAAGAGAAGCATCGAGGAAAACCCTATTGGAATCCTAGACAGAAGCTCAACCTGGATGGATTCAATCAGGGCATATCTGACAAACGGTACACTGCCGGATGATACTCAACAGGCGGCAGCACTGAAAAAACGAGCCACCTGTTTTGAAATGATAAAGGGAGAACTTCACAAAAAAGGGGTACCTTCAACCCTTCTTAAAGTGTGTTACTCCAGAAAAGGGACGAGAGATACTAGACGATCTTCACTCAGGTTACTGTGCTTCTCATATAGGCGGTAGGACGCTTGCTCAAAGGGCAAGGCGGCAGGGCTACTTTTGGCCTACTTTGGAAGCAGATGCAATGGAGATGGTGAAAAAATGTGACAAGTGCCAAAGGTTTGGCAAACTAATTCACCGTCCGGCTACTGACCTCACTACCATTCACAGCCCACTACCGTTTGCTAAGTGGGGCATGGACATTCTGGGTCCATATACGCCTGCTACAGGCGGAAGGAGGTACATACTTGTTGCCGTCGACTACTTCACTAAATGGGTAGAGGCGGAGGCTGTAAAGGGAATCAAGACGAAAGATGTAATTTCATTCATTTGGAGAAATGTCATCACTCGGTTCGGGGTTCCCATGTCTATGGTTTTTGATAATGGTCCCCAATTTGAGACGCCTGTTCTCAAAAGCTGGTTGGGTGACCAAGGAATTGCAAACTACTTTGCATCTGTCGGCCGTCCACAAGCAAACAGCCAGGTAGAAGCCTTTAATAAAATCATCTCAGACGGTCTCAAGAAAAAGATTGAACGAGTAGGCGGCCTACGGGCGGATGAACTACCACATGTTCTCTGGGCCATTAGGACGACTGAAAAAGGAGCGACTGTAGAAACTCCATTCCTCCTAACTTACGGTGCGGAAGCTGTTCTTCCAATAGAACACTACCAGCCGACTCTTCGAGTAATGCTATATGACGAAGAGGCAAACTGGGAAGCCATGCGCCTGGCATTAGACTCACTTCCTGAAAAGAGGGGCAATGCTGTCTTGCGCCATGAGATCTATCGCCTGAGAATGACTAGATCATACAACAAAAAAGTACACACGCGTCCACTCAAAGTTGGGGACTTTGTACTTAGAAAAATGGAAGCAGTTGGTAGGGCTAATGAGTCTGGCAAACTAACTCCCAACTGGGAAGGACCCTACCGAATCTATGAGGAAGTCAGGGACGGTACCTACCGTCTAGAAACACCAGACGGACAACCGTTGCCTCGAACTTGGAATGTAGATAATCTTAAGAAATATTTCTTTTGAATGATGTAAATAGTCAAGAGCTACTTAATAAAAGTTTGCACTTACTTTTCAATTTGGTACTAAGAGGGGCACGCCTACTAACAAATAGTCGGCTACTCTCCATGTTTAATTTTTACTTACTTAAAGAGGGGCATGCCGTCTGTACCTTTACAGTCGGCTACTCTCCATTGAGTTTTACTCTATTTTTAGAGAGGCATGCCGTCTGTACTTTTACAGTCGGCTACTCTCCATTGAGTATTTTAACTTCAGAGGGGCATGTCGTCTGTACCTTTACAGTCGGCCACTCTCCATTGAGTATTTTACTCTATTTAGGGGCATGTCGTCTGGACATATAGTCGGCTACTCTCCATAAGAAGATGTCCGACTGGTTCCAAACACATAGCCACCCCCCTAATACTTAGCTAAAAAGATTGGGGCCTGGTCGACCCTGTGTCTAACAGGCGGCTACCCTACTTTTACTTAGCACCTACGTTCACCAAGAACTAACCAAGGCCACAGGCCGAATGATCAGACCAGGCGCCAAGCCAACTGATCAAATTTACAAAACTAATACGACATGTCCCAACATCATAGCAGGCGTCCGGCGGCATCCCTCCGGATGAAATTCGTCGCAGAGAGCAGCTCCCTTTTGGGTGGAACATTGTTCTATAAACTAATTACACGGCACCTATACGACTGTCCCCAAGGGCAACCACGTAGCCGTTTTTGAGACAAGGATACCTCTATCACTAACCAAACCAGTGGTAGCAGTTGACATCTGAGTCAGATGACCGCCTGTATTACTTGGGATAAACGCAGGGGGTACCTCTTGAGTTAATAGCCAACAAACATTGGCGAATTAAGGGGTCTAGCCGTCCTCCGCCGCCTGGTACCTCTACATCTCAAGCAAGAGTGACGGCGATTGAGTAACTCCAATGTTAACTCATAGTCACTCCCTCAAATTTGGTATGGAACCTAAAAGGTTTGAGTAGACCGCCTGTTTTTTTGGCAAACAGGGGCACTCAAACCCCTATTCCTACTAGGTAACCTATTGAGTTAATAGCCAACAAACATTGGCGAATCAAGGGGATCAGCCGGCCTCCGGCGCCTGGAACCTCTACTGCTCAATCTAGTGTGACGGAGACTAAGTAACTCCTATGTTAACTTATAGTCACTCCCTCAAACTTAGTATGGAGCCTAAAAGGTATGAGTCGTCCGCTTGTTTTTATCAAACAGGGGCTCTCAACCACTACTCCTACTAAGTTAAAAATTACGAGTTAAAAGCCAACAAATATTGAATAAAGGGAAACAACCGGTACCCGCCGCTTGTTATCTCAACTACTCAGTTCCTTGGCGACTAGGTAACACTCATGTTTACTTGGTCAGACCACTTTCCTACTTGGTTAAATTTACAAAAGACAGGACCGCCTGCCTAAAAAGGATCCAGTCTTTAAAATAGTTCGAATACCGATTGGATAAATGGCCGACTGATCGTCTATCCTAGAAACAGACAACCAGTCGTCCAGGGGCATAGGCGGCGTGACTAACTTTCCGTACCTGTCTGCAACTATCGGCCATGTAAAACAGTCGGTCTAGTGAACAATTGGATATTGGAATATTCAATACTTAGACAAATTTGAGGCAAAACAAAAATTCATTAAAAATAAGCCGGTCATTAAAGACAAGCAAAATATTCAAAGCCCCGGCCCCCTGGCCGGGTAAATACAAAGCAAACGGCACGCAGGCCGTGGAAAGAATACATAAAGCTTAAGAAGGGGGCAGTTCAGTATTAGCAGTTGCCTCCTGGTCAGCACTCTTCTTGCTGGACTCGGCTTCAGCTGCATCCTTTTTTGATGCCTTACCCCAAGCGGCACAAGCGCCACTACCGGCTCCTCCTCCTCCAACGCTTCCTCCAACGCCTCTTCTTCAGCAGCCGCCAGGATCTCTTGATTATATGTATCCGAACACTGGCGGTACGTTCTTTCCCAAGAGGCAAAGTCGGCACTGGGGAAGAGGCGGCCCCAGGTCATGCGCTGGATTTGAGCGGAGTCTTCCATCATCTCCCGGACCAGCTCTTTCTTCTCTTGATCGGCCTTTTCCGAGAGCTCTTGGGTAAGACTCTTCTCCTGGGTCACCAGGCGTTCCTTTACGCTGGCCAAGGATTTCTCCATGGCTTCGTAAGAGTACATTTTCAGGCGAAGAGGTTTCAGCTCGGCCTCGAGATTTGTGATGGTCGCCTCCAGCTCGTCATTCTTCTTCTGGGCCGCCTCTAACTGAGCCCGAACAGCGGCGGTAGCCTGCGCCTGATAATAAAGAATATCAATGGTCAGAACTTCATTTTGGGCAATTTGAAACATTGCCTTATCACAATCAGAGGCGACCATAGCTTTTGCAGCCTTTACCTCTTTGTTCTTCCGATCAAGCGGCTTGCGAAGGCCGTTAATTCGGAGCAGGGCCTAAGTACAAAGAAACAGGCGTCAGTTTCCAAACAAAAAATGAAACAGGCGTCCAGAAATTCAAATACTCATAAATATGCTAAGTATACCTCAGCAAGGACCCCTGCAATCCCGTCAAGGTCAAGGGTGCCGACACCCCTGACCGCCTCCCTTTCGGCTGGAGGAACTGCCCTGATCATAGACTTGGCCATCTCTACCAAGTCAGGCTCCTTGGGTCCGGCTGCATCAAGCATAAACAAACGGATTAGACTTAGTAAAAAAGGGAGCAAGTCTAAAATTTACAAGGACAACTTCATACTTCTAGGCGGCCCAGTTGAAGTTTTAGAAGAAGTGGCCGGCTGTTTCTCAGCCGCCACCTGTTTCCTGGCAGAACCAGGAGAGCTCCCAACAGTCGTCTTCCGGGCCTTGGGGTCCGGCTGTTGGGAAGATGAAGCTCTTGGAGCACTCGTCTAAAACAGAAGAAAAAAGTCAGTATATGCATAAACACTCCAAAAAGAGGGTGAAAGGTTCGGAGCTCACCAAGGGTGCCCCCTTTTTTGGGGGAGTCGGCTGAAGCTTGTTGCATAATAGAGGCCCGCAACATGGCCGCCGCAGTCTTGGAGGCGGTTATTTTGCTCATGGCGTCAGCTGCAAAAACAAACAGCAAAGTTAATAAAAGATAAACAACAAATGTATGGAACAACAGAGTATTTGACAGGCCGACTACCTCTTGAGCGCCGACTGCTGAGGCCGCAGGCGGCCAAAAAGTACTCGTCATAGAGCCACTTGAAGCTCGGGATGCAGTGCAGGGGTACTTGCTCTCGTACCCCTGAAGTAGAGTCGACCCTCGACTCTACTTTAAAGAGTCCTTTATCAAGGATCTCTTTCTTAGCCTTGGGGGGAACAGGCGGCATGCTACGGCCGCCTGCAAGAAGGGGCGGATTCCTGTTCCACCTATTGAAGCGCTTGTTCAGCTCAATGTCTTAACTCTCAATGATGAGGAAGGTGCTCCGCCAGTCCTTCCACTTGTTTGCTTTACCTCTTGTCATGAGGTAGCCCCTGTGGCTTGTCAATTGATACCAGCCGGTACCGCCTGTCTTAGGGGTCCGGCTGAGATAGTTCATATGGGCGAAAGCCTCGAAGCTCAGCTCCACCCCGTGCAGTTCGCACCCGACCACATAGCCGAGTACGTTGACCTAGGAGTTTGGGGCTAACTGCCATAACCCCAACTCATACCCATCCAAAATCCGCTGAACAGCCGGATGTAATGGGAAGCGAAGCCCTGCCTTGATGGCCGCCTCGTAGCAGCCAAAGCACGCGCTATCATAACTGGAACCAGCCGGCCAGACGACTGTGTCTTCTGGATCCGACACCAACACTAGAAAATCGGGGCCCATGGTGTGGTTTGCAATAAAGCTCTCCACTTTCTCTTGCATGGCTGTGATTCGGCCCCGAGGTACCGTGCAGTAGTAGGGGGTATTTAGCTCTCGGTAAGAGGCGGATGGTTCCGCCCAATTGTCCCCCTTCTCAACTGCGTGAGAAAGTCTCGCCTCTTGCAGGCGGCTGTTTTTCTCTTCTGTACCCAAAGAAGCATGGCCAGAAGAGCTTGACTCGGAATCGTACTCCGACGAGTCCGAAGAGGACGAATCCTCCCCTCTCCCGGAGGGGCCCGCCTCCTCTCTTTGAAAAGGAGCAGATTTGTTAACTATTAAATGGGAAGGGGTCACTATGACACCCCCCACATAATTGCCGGCATCCAGGCCGCCTTGTTTCACTTCCACATCTGGCGCCTGGTCAGATTTTTCACTAAGCGGCACCCTGTGGGAGGAGCCGTCTGAATTTGAGATCCTAGCTGTCTTTTTCGTTCTGGCCATCCTGCTCTGCATAGATACAGATACAGTCGGACTTTGTATAAAGGGCAAAGATGGGTCCGGAAAAGGGCAGGCGGCACTCCTAGTCCTAGATTCAGCCGTCCCCGGTGACCGGCTGATCACTAACCTAGGTCGTGTCGTGTGCTTCCGTGGTGCCATTTCAGAAAATAAAAAGAAAATTAAGAGTAAGAGAACTGAGTTACCTGAACGAGTGACGGTTGATGAAGTTCTGAAAATCCTGTGCAGTCGGCTTGTCAGAACAGGGGATAGGCAGAAAAGGTCCAAAATGTCACAGCAAGTTCAGGGGTCCGAATGTTCTCAAAAAGTTCTCAAAGTGTGAAAATGACTCAAGACAACTCTCCCTTATATAGGCGAAGTGAGAAGGCGAAGGGTCACTTTCAGAATTCAAAATTTGGGCGGGAAAATCTCTCGTCCTTTCGCCGACTGACACCTGTAGCAGGTCGTCGCCTGTTACAGTGCGACACCTGTCACAGGTAACACGTGACCAATCACGTGCCACCTGTGAGGGGCAAATGATTAGGGGATTTTGCTCCCACCAATCGGAATGCGCCACGTGGACCAATCAGGTCCTGCCAAGTGTCCCCCAGTTGGAACAATCAGGGCTTCCCACGTGGCACGCGCTTATTCGTCCACCTTGGACCTGTTATGTCAAGACATGTGGCATACTCCATGCCTAATGGAGAAACCGGCCACCCAGGCCCAACTTCCGAGGGAAGCCCAATCGGCCCTAGGTTTACCTAAACCTAGGATGGGCACGTTTTCCAAGGTTATAAATACCTCCCTTAATCCTCATTAAGGGGGAGAACAGAAACATTACGGAAAAAACACATTAATTACACACAGTAATAACCGGCTGATCTCGCTAACAAAGCAGATTACCTACATTAAACACTCTCACCTAGAGAGACAAAATCACTTTAATTTCCGCATTAATTACTCCTTAATCAGGTACTAACTTGACCGTTGGAGGCGGAGCTCCCAGGAGTCTCCGTTATTTTGCAGGTACAGGCGTCCGGTTCTAGTCTCGGAATTGTAACTCTCCCGCAGGACATCAGAAAACCCCGAAACAAGTAGCATGAACTATTCTAGCTGTCTGTACTACGCTGCTAAATTAGTTAATCTGTTTATAGTTTATTGTTACTTTGATAGTGTTGCATTATGGTAGATAATTAAACTAAATTTACAAAAAAAAATAAAAAAAATAAAAAGAAAAACAGAGATTAATAACTTAATCAAAACCTGTTATATAATAAGCATGTTGTTATCTCTGACTTGTAAGCATTAACTATCTTATTTATTTTTGCTTTGCTATATGTTGTATGGCATTCAACATAGACAAGCATTATTTCTGCTTTACTATGTGTTCTGTAGCATTCAGCATTGACAAACAATATTATAAATCCTAAATTTATGAAATTTTATAGATGAAGCCTCAATATGTTCCTCTAAACAAACTAACTCCCAAGAATAAGATGATGAGGCTTATCAGAAGTCAAGGAAAAGTCTCCAGCAAAATATCCAGTAAACAAAAAGGCTTATCAGAAGCTTGTTTTTGAAGATGATGAGGTATCAAACAATCATCACTGAATCTTTTCTTAATATATAAACATAAATATAATCTAAATTTTTTAATTGGTATGTACATAGGGCAACAAAATCAGAGGAACTCTATTTGATGATGAGATTGAGAATTTTCGGGGTATATTAGAACATGAGAAAGAGTATATAATTGTAGATGCACCCATCAGGAACACCAAT
Source organism: Chenopodium quinoa (assembly GCF_001683475.1). Lineage (NCBI taxonomy): Eukaryota > Viridiplantae > Streptophyta > Magnoliopsida > Caryophyllales > Amaranthaceae > Chenopodium > Chenopodium quinoa. Next base: position 188,987 of record NW_018742538.1, on the reverse strand, counting down.
GCAATGTATCGCCACAAGGAAGGTGATTATTACTTGTCATTTGGAGGATCGACTGCAATTATGTCACTGAATCCTAACATTGGTCATGTATTGCCAAAATACATTCCTGTTGCTGAATTGCCACCAACTAGTAGTGAAGATGATCGTTTTGATAAAATATACTTTTCTTTTGAGTTGTTATTAAGAAGCTTATCTGTTATGCTTAAGTATGTATTGATGTTGTCATTATTACAACAGACATTCTTGGAGTTGTGGTGTATATGGAAGATGTACGCAGGAAAAACAACTAGTGGCTATGAGTTTGATGTGCGCGATGTTATTGTTGTAGATGATAGTGTGCAAAAGTTAGTGTACATCTATGCTTATTCATATGAACTTTATTTCATTTTTGTTATTAGTTTAATGATATCTTGATGCATGTGTAGGCTTCGCGATGGGCTTATTATTTCTCTGTATGGAGAACTTGCTACAAAGGACTATGCTAAATTAGCAACTTGGTGTGAATCTTACATCATTGTTAGCTTCTAGCATCTGCAGCCAACAACCCACATTGGTTTAATCCTCTCTTCCTACTTTCATAATGTTTGATAAATTATATTTATGCATTAACTCATGTTTTATGTTTAGGGTTCTCTTTGTCATCATCCATGTCAACAACTATTGATGCTAACCCCAGTGGTCCAGAAGTGAATGCATTAAAAGCTTGGTAAGCTCATACACTGTATACATCAATTAAGTTTTACTTTAATAATTCCTACTTAGTCTTTGTTCTATCAGATGTAGGGTCCTAGAGAACCAAGATCGTCTTTCTGATCACATGGGACATCAGCTAACAATTAGGGAGGGAAGCAACTCTAATGTTATTATGGCTGTTAAAGATATCAATAAAAAAAACAGTAATTATACTTTGCCTTATTGTATACATAATATAATTTTTTACACAAACATTTTCATATATGGTTGTTGCTTGTAGTCAACTACAGCAACTGCATATGAACGTCACTGGCTTAAGGTTACAATTCCAAATGCTAAGAAGGAAGATGTTAATGCTCATATTGGATGCAACGAATGTGGGAAACATTGTGATAATGTGGAGACTGTCAAATTTTACTGCGATGTTTGCAATGCTCAATGCATTGCAGAGAAGAGGTATATGTTACTAGACATAAAGCAATTCATAATGCACAATATTACATTATTAACTGAGTGTATTTCTTTGCAGGGTCAATATGACCTTCATTGCAGTTGATGATACTGATAGCATCCGTTTAACTGCGTATGGGAAGCAGTGTGAAACCTTGCTAGGTCTTAAAGACACTGAACTTATACAAAAGAAAGTAATGAATTTTATTTAAATTAATGAATATGTTGTTACTACATTGTGTTGCTATGGTTAATATCATTATTTGTTTTCTTTATACTATATAACAATTGTGATTTCATGTGCAGCTAAAAGACTGGCCTGAGTTTGAATCCATTGCTGCTGGGTTCAGAGAAAACCCACTAAAGATCAAAGTAGGTCCAACTGGTGCAATCAGGTTGATTGGTTAACTGAAATGGGTTGTGAAATCTGTTACACTCGAGTGATGTTCCAGCTGCTTACACATTAGGCTTCCGGTAGGAACATGATTCTTTGGAATCAACCACCAGGTCATTTTGGATGTGTTCCTACTTGACACCTTTTGCAACATTGCTATACTTTCAAGCCTTATTTCATGACTTTTCCTATTTCCTAATTGTTTTGTAAGTTTGAACTACTCTAATGTTGCTATTTGGATGTTTTTTGGACTTTGCTAGGTTATTTTATCATGCTTATAAATACCTTGGATACTTACTGTTGTATTTGCTATCTGATAAGTTTGGTGATGTATGAAACTCATCATGAGCTATGCTAATATTATCTTTGTTTCATGATCTTATAAAGTGCTTTAATTTCTTAATGTAATATGATTTGCCATTGTGCCAAATTTGAAAGATCATCTTTTCATTAGCTTCTGAAACAACCTATTTCCAAGCTGCTATAATCTAAATGCATATCTTACAAATAAAAACTTAATGAATTTAATCTAACACTATCAGCCTTTCTAATTTAAGACTCATTATAATATAATGTTCCACATAATCTACCAACCCTTTTCATAATTACTCATTTTATTACATGCAGGAAATTTCTTGACATATCACTACCACATACTAATCTAAATCTTTACCAAAAATAGTATCCAACACTTACTTTTCCACAACCTTCTAGATTTTTATCTTGACCCAACGCTGAATCCTTATCATGCTTGGCTGTTACTTTAACTGCATCATCTTTAGCTGGCATAGCCCCTTGAATCACTTTTGTTGTACATTTTGGGCTTTGACTTGGCTCAACCATTGATGTAGGTTTATGAGAACCATTCTCAACAGTTTGCCTAATCTTTTTCCTTTTTTTATCATTCTGATTTCCTACTTCATGCAGTTGCATTTCTAGATCGGCTATTCTTTTCCCAACATCCAAGCAAGTCATCTTTGCATCTGATAATTAACCAAGTAAATGAAGTTCTTATATAAAAGTTCTTGAAGATTAGCTTTTACCTTGCGCTTTTGACAAGCAGAAGTTTGCTTACAGACATGCTTTTTCTGCCATGTGAAAAAATGAGTGTGAAGAAAATAAATTGTTTTTCTCAACTAAGTGGCACTCATATATAGAGTGGAACCTCTATTGAAAAAACAGCGTAAAGTAGTCATCATTTCCCACATACTTTATAGCCATTCAAAAGCAGCAATCACAAAAGTTTAATATCTGTAGGATAAATAACAACATCTCAACTACAAAAGCCTTACACATACATTGGAATCTTAACAAAGTTGGTTGCAGCTAAAGAAGTGACCTATCAAGTCACACAATAGCACTTGATTATGCAAAAAAGCTCTGCATTATACATTATATACTAAAGAACAACTACCACCTAAGTCATAGGAGATCTCAATAAAGCTACTAAAATTTCAAGAAAGCAAACCAGCATACTTTGTAACAAAAGTAAACTCAGAATATTGAATAATCTAATTTGATTTTACTAAGATACTCTAAATTGTAAAGTAAGTAAACCTTATCTAACTTTCTTGTCTCACCTCTTTATTATTCATATACAAACTAATTTTACTAATAATGTATGATTCTTTATTATATGCCTACTTACATAAGTAAACTCATTTTTATATTATATATATATTCTTATAGCATTGTGTTTTATGTGAGCATTTCATTATCTACTACAAAAAAAAGCACCACCATATATATTGGATATAGAAGAAAGGTAAAGACCAGGTAATAGCAGTTATAAGTGTAGATACCAAGGATTCATAGAAAACATAACAATTAGACTTTACAAAAATATCATAATCAGAAAATACAATATCATAGTCATTTCTGAAGCATACTTTAGTACAGAGCAACATAATTTTAAAGTCATAATTAAGTCAAGCCTAAATAATCATCTTATTTAATTTGTAGCTTCTAATAAGCATACTGATTAGTCAAATGTGGAATAGCTGTGAATAAAAGTATTGATAAAACCCAAAATTCATCTCAATTGTATCATTTATAAGAAATATATGTACTATGCCTGTTCCGAAGTACTATTCTTAAGGTCTAATGATTTCATGTACTTTTAATATTAAATACCAAACACACTATATTTATAAAGTGTAGAAAATCCAATTTGTGAACCTTATCACGAAAATTATTAGCAATATACAAGTAAGTTAATTAGATTAGTTTTTAGTTAATATATACGTGATATATGCATGTATATGTTATCAATTATTGAATTATTGTCTAAATTGTAGCTAAATTGTATTGAAATATATTAATGTTATTACTTATTGATATCTGACATAATTCATAACTTTATAATGAAAAGATTATGTCATATTCACTTTATAACAATTTGTGATGAAAAGGGTATCCTCAATTTATTATCTCATTACATTGTTTTTTCAATGTATTTTTTTAGTAAAAGAAGACCCATGAATAGCTCAACAACACTATCTCTCTAATTGTTCAGTCGAAATGTATGCAAATTGTAATAGACCCAACACTAACATTCTTGGCCTTCTTAATTCATTACATATATCTTTGCATGCTGATTTTCTTCTACTAAATCAAATAGTATAATGTAATTATATAAAATTAGACTATGCATTTAAATCATTACATTCGTAACACATTTACACGTATTATTGTTTATTTCACTTTATTTGTAGTGTTAATGACTTTTTTAGGTGCTCAAATTTAATTACAATATACATTATTAGTCAACAATTAGTTTTATCAAAAGAATCTGTTTAAAATGATAGGTTGAATTTATGCACATCAACATATCATATGTCTTTATTTACGTTGTGTATAATTTCTTGAACTTGATAATAATATGATTAGCCTTTATAGTGATGACCAAATCAACTAATTTATGCTATATCATATTTGAGCTAATAAGAGACTAGTGATTTTATTTAAATTTTTTTACAATATAAATCACTATCATAATTAGCTTATTGTGACAAACAAATCATTTACACACAACTTAGGTGAAGTGTATGATTATATTCAATTATATGTAATTCTAACTTGAATGACTCCATTTTATGTGCAAACTCATTATTTTGCATTCGTTACTTTATTTTTATCTAAATGGAAAACTTCTAAATGTGTTCTATTTAAATTTATAGGACCAATTATTTTGAAATCATTCTATTTAATAAACCATTGGAAAAAATTAATAAAAATGATACAAGCTAAATTAAATCAGACATTGAATCAATAATATTTATTTTGACAATTAAGATACAATATTTAAAAGACTGAAATGTATCTTATTTTATTTACATAATTATTTAAAATTGCTCGTCAAATTATTACATATATTGTACAAATAAGAAATTTTTTTTCTATTTTTAGAAAATGTTTATGTAGTTAATATATATAACGACATCAGATATTCAGATATTATTGTCTAAAGTATCCCTTCGTTTTACGTGCACTGAGTGAAACTGTACAACTCTTCCCTTTTGCATACTATGGAAGGAATTTGAAAAGACATAATAAAGCTGACGGCTTCACTTTGAAATAAAAGGCATCAACCCCATCATTCCTCTGCAATCAGAAACGCCTTTTCATATCAATCTTCTTCTTCCATTTTTTTTTCTTCAAAGCTTCAAACCTAATCATCTCCATGGCAGGGAGCGATGATGATACCCCGTTCAATGATTGGTACCAAAATTTCCTTGTAAAAAGGAAAGATAATGTAAAGGGACTGTTCATTGCATCCAGTCAAATTCATTTTCAACTTAAGCATAAGCTTGAAATGCTTATGGAAGAGATGAAAGACATAGATGTTCAAATTGCTAAATGTGATGAGGTAGCGAGAAACAAAAACAAGGGAAAGGATTCTAAGTGTGCTGAGGCTAGCCAAAATAAAAAAAAGGGTAAGGATTTAAAAATTGGAAGCGATTTTAACTCTCCGATTGATCTTGACAGTGATACGGATGATGAGCCAGTCAGGATGAGAAGAATTGTGGGTTTTAGAGGGATAACATGTAAAAGCGAGGGTGAGTGTAGTAGGTTTAATGAAGTTAAAGGTGAAGGCGTTGAAAGCGGGGAAGCCGATATGGATATAAGTGATGAAGAGGCTACAAAGAAGCAAGTCATCGCTTCATCGGTTATTCCCTGGGCTGAACAGGTTGAAGAACACCCTGCAATTGGTGAAGGTAATGCCAATGGGATGTAGCCGGGGCAACAAGAGCCGCAACAAGTAGAGCCAGAAGACGAGGATAAAGAGGATGAGGATGGGGAGCAGCACAATGGAGAGGATACAGAGGATTCTTGGTATGCTCACTTAGAGGAGGATCTTTGTGTTTCATACCATTATCACTCACCTGAGGTTTCTCACACTGATGATGATGCATATGGTTTTGACTCTGATTACAGTCTTTAATTAGTTTATATGACTTTGATTTAGCCTATGAAGTTCTGGATTAATTTCTTTTGAAGTGCATTGCAAATTAAGTCATGATAATATTGTTTTTGGATGTCATAAATTGGATGCTTTGCTAGCAATGTATGCTTTCTTTATTTTGTGTTATTAGTTCTGAAATTCCTTTTTGGAGATGTTTAACTTATGTAATTTCTCTAGGATTTATTTGCTTAATTATTAGTTGCTGAACTTGTGAATATACTTTTTATTTCAACAGCTTACTAGACAATTATTTGGTGAATTGTTGGAAGAATTATAGTTGATTTTACTACTTATATTTTGTGGATTTCCATTTAGGTGAAGTTCTAGTGACCAAACTAACAAAGCAACAATATTATTATCTTGATTAGCTTGAATTGCTATATTTTTACGTTCATTATAAGTAAGACTATTAAGTTATCTATTAGAGTTTATAAACTTGGCACATTTGCATATAATTTCTATTGCTTCTGGGATGCGAGGTTTGCAAAAATTAAAGTGGCCGCACCTTGTAAAGGGTTGCCTACGTATCCTTTCATAAGGAATTAGGCCAAATGAGCTCTTTTGAGTGTCCTACTCAAGTAATTATGGATTGTTCTTTTTAAGTTGATCAAGATTCGTCATGTTTGAGAACTCATTGCCATCCATATCAGATAGTTTTGTTGCACCTCCCGACAGAATGGTTTTGACGATGTATGGTCCGGACGAATTAGGCCTAAATTTTACTCTTGGATCCAAAACATTTTTCCTTAATGCGTTTAACACCAAGTCTCCTACTTTGATGTTTCTTGTCTTGACCTTCTTTTTAAAGTGCCTAGCCATGCGGGTTTGATAACATTGGGGTATGATGTATAGCTTCTAGTCGCTTTTCATCGAGTAGAATTAGCTCATCATATCTTGCTCTAGTCCATTCGACTTCATCGAGTTTTCTTTCTAATGCAATGCGTGCAGAGGGTATCTCTAGCTCTACAGGCTATACGACATCCATTCCATAAACCAGGGAGAATGAAGTATTTCTTGTTGATGTGCGAATTGACGTGCGATAACCCCAAAGTGCGAAATGGAGTTTGTCAGGCCAATCCTTGTCATTTTATGTCATTTTCTAGATAATAGTCTTTAGATTTTTGTTAGCCGCCTCAACTGCTCCATTTGCTTAAGGTCTTTAAGGGGAAGAACGATGGTGTTGAATGCCATATTTTTGTAACAACTCTTCACACTCTGCTTGAAAGTGAGTTCCATTGTCACTTATCATTTCCTGTAGGACTCCATATCGACAAAAAATATTCCTTTCCATGAAGAGTGCTACATGTTTTGCAGTGAGTTTAGCAAATGATTGTTGTTTCGGGGTTTTCTGATGTCCTGCGGGAGAGTTACAATTCCGAGACTGGAACCGGACGCCTGTACCTGCAAAATAACGGAGACTCCTGAGAGCTCCGCCTCCAACGGTCAAGTTAGTACCTGATTAAGGAGTAATAAGTACGGAAATTAAAGTAATAAGGTCTCTCTAGGTGAGAGTGTTTAATGTTGGTAATCTGCTTTGTTAGCGAGATCAGCCGGTAATTAGTGTGTTCCGTAATGTTTCTGTTCTGTTCTTCAGGTGAGATTAATTGCTTGATCCCCTTTAATGAGGATTAATTAAGTATTTATAGTCTTGAGAAGCGTGCCACTCTCTAGGTTTAGGGTAAACCTAGGGCTGACCGGGCCTCTAAACAGGATTGGGCCTTGTTGGCCGGTTTTCCCATTTGGCATGGGTGGACACGTGGCGTGTCTCAATTGGTCCGTATAGGACGTATCTGTGATTGACACGTGGCAGGCTCCTATTGGCCTACGTGAAGGACACGTGGCGGAACCTGGTTGGTCCACTTGTCAGACGGTGATTGGTGGATAAAAATCCCCTAATCATTTGCCCCTCACAGGTGGCACGTGACTGGTCACGTGTCACCTGTGACAGGTGCCGCACGGTGACAGGCGACGGCCTGCTACAGGTGTCACCTTATAAATGGCCGAGAGATTTTCCCGCCCAAATTTTGAATTTGGAAGCGACCCTTCGCCTTCTCACTTTGCCTATATAAGGAAGTGCTGACTTCGGTCATTTTCACATTTGAGAACTTTGCGAGAACATTCGGACCCCTGAACTTGCTCTGACATTTCGGACCTTTTCTGCCTACCGCCTGTTCTGACAAGCCGACTGCACTGGATTTCCAGAACTTCATCAACCATCACTCGTTCAGGTAACTCAGTTCTCTTACTCTTAATTTTCTTTTTGTTTTTTGAAATGGCACCACGGAAGCACACGACACGACCTAAGTTAGTGATCAGCCGGTCACCGGGGACGGCTGAATCTAGGACTAGGAGTGCCGCCTGCCCTTTTCTGGACCCATCTTTGCCCTTTATACAAAGTCCGACTGTATCTGTGTCTATGCAGAACGTGATGGCCAGAACGAAAAAGACTGCTATGATCTCAAACTCGGACGGCTCCTCCCAAAGGGTGCTCATTAGTGAAACATCTGACCAGGCGCCAGATGTAGAAGTGAAGCAAAGCGGCTTGACAGCCGGCAGTTCTGAGGGAGGGGTCAAGGTGGTCCCTTCCCATTTCACCATTGATATGTCTAATTTTCCTCCTGCTCCTTCTAAGGGAGAGGAGGCGGGCCCCTCTGGGAGAGGGGAGGAGTCGTCCTCTTCGGACTCGTCAGAGGACGAGTCCGAGTCCAGCTCTTCTGGCCACGCTTCTCCAGGCTCAGAAGAAAGAAACAGCCGCCTACAAGAGGCGAGGCTTTCTCATGCAGTTGAGAAGGGGGACAATTGGGCGGAGCCGTCCGCCTCTTACAGAGAGGAAAACACCCCCTACTACTGCACGGTACCCCGGGGCCGGATCGCAACCATGCAAGACAAAGTGGAGAGCTTTATAGCTAACCACAGAATGGGCCCCGAATTTTTACTGTTCGTGCTAGATCCAGAAGACACTGTCGTCTGGCCGGCTGGTACCAGCTATGATGACGGCTGCTTTGGCTGCTATGTGGCGGCCATCAAAGCTGGACTGCGCTTCCCATTACATCCGGCTGTTCAGCGGATTTTAGATGGGTATGATTTGGGGTTATGGCAGTTAGCCCCCAACTCTTGGGTAAACGTACTCGGCTATGTGGCCGGGTGCGAAATGTACGGGATGGAGCCAAGCTTTGAGGCTTTCGCCCACATGAACTATCTCAGCCGGACCCCTAAGTCGGGAGGTACCGGCTGATATCAATTAACAAGCCATAGGGGCTACCTCATGACGAGAGGTAAGGCGAACAAATGGAAGGATTGGCGGAACACCTTCCTTATCATCGAGGGTTCAGACACGGAGCTGAACAAACGCTTTAACAAGTGGAATAGGGATCCGCCTCTTCTCGCAGGCGGCCGCAGCATGCCGCCTGTTCCCCCAAAGCCTAAAAAAGAGATCCTAGACAAAGGACTCTTCAAAGTAGAGACTAGGGTGAACTCTACTTCAGGGGTACGAGAGCAAGTACCCCTAAACTGCGCCCCGAGCTTCAAGTGGCTCTATGACGAGTACTTTTTGGCCGCCTGTGGCCTCAGCAGTCGGTGCTCTAGAGGCAGCCGGCCTGACAAATACTCTGTTTTTTCACGCTTTGTTTACTTGGGATCTTTACTAACTATGCTGTTTATTTTTTGCAGCTGACGCCATGAGTAAAATAACAGCATCCAAGACTGCGGCGGCCATGTTGCGGGCCTCTCTCATGCAACAGTCTTGTACCGACTCCCCCAACAAGGGGGCACCCTTGGTAGGCTTCGAAAACTCTTCCTCTTTTAGGAGTTGTCTTATGCATATACTAACTCTTTTTATTTTCAGTCGGGCACTCCAAGAGCTTCTTCCTCGCAACAGCCGGACCCCAAGGCCCGGAGGACGACTGTTGCAAGCTCTCCTGGGTCTTCCAGGAAAACAGTGGCGGCTGAGAAGTAGCCGGCCACTTCTTCTAAAACCCCGGCGGGGCCGCCTAGAAGTATGGACAATTACTTGTAAAAACTTTTACACTTGCTTCCTTCTTGACTAGGTCTAACTTGCTTTTTTACGCTTGATGCAGCCGGCCCTCAGGGGCTTGACTTGGTTGAGGTAGCCAAGTCCATGATCAAAGTAGTTCCTCCATCTGAAAGGGAGGCGGTCAGGGGTGCCGGCACCCTTGACCTTGATGGGATTGCAGGGGTCCTTGCTGAGGTATACTTTTTGAGTATTTGAATTCCAGGACGCCTGTTATCTTTTTTGTTTGGAAACTGACGCCTGTTTTTTTTTTTTTATACTTAGGCCCTGCTCCGAGTTAACAGCCTTCGCAAGCCGCTTGATCGAAAAAACAAAGAGGTAAAGGCTGCAAAAGCTATGGCCGCCTCTAACTGTGATAAGGCAATGTTTCAAATTGCCCAAAATGAAGTACTGACCATTGATATTCTTTATTATCAGGCGCAGGCTATCGCCGCTGTTCGGGCTCAGTTAGAGGCGGCCCAGAAGAAGAATGACGAGCTGGAGGCGACCATCACAAATCTTAAGGCCGAGCTGAAACCTCTTCGCCAAAAAATGTACTCTTACGAAGCCATGGAGAAATCCTTGGCCAGCGTAAAAGAACGCCTGGTGAGCCAAGAGAAGAGTCTTACCTAAGAGCTCTCGGAAAAGGCCGAGCAAGAGAAAAAAGAGCTCGTCCGGGAGATGATGGAAGACTCCGCTCAAATCCAGCGCATGACCTGGGGCCGCCTGTTCCCCAATGTTGACTTTGCCTCTTGGGAAAGAACGTACCGCCAGTGTTCGGAAACATATAATTAAGAGATCCTGGCGGCTGCTGAAGAAGAGGCGTTGGGAGATGCGTTGGAGGAGGAGGAGGAGCCGGTTGTGGCGCTTGTGCCACTTGGGGGTGAGGCATCAAAAAAGGATGCAGCTGATGCCGAGTCCAGCAAGAAGAGTGCTGACCAGGCGGCAGCTGCTAATACTGAACTGCCCCCTTCTTAAGCTTAATGTATTTTTTCCACGGTCTGCGTGCCGTTTGCTTTGTATTTACCCGGCCAGGGGGCCGGGGCTTTGAATATTTTGCTGGTCTTTAATGACCGGCTTATTTTTAATGAATTTTTGTTTTGCTTCAAATTTGTCCAAGTATTTCATATCTAATATCCCATTGTTTACTAGACCGACTATTGTACATGGCCGAACGTTGCAGACAGGTACGGATAGTTAGTACGCCGCCTATGCCCCTGGACGACTGGTTGTCTGTTTCCAGGATAGACGATCAGTCGGCCATTTATTCAATCGGTATTCGAACTATTTTGTCTGGATCCTTTTTAGGCAGGCGTGCCTGTCTTTTTGTAATTTTAACCAAGTAGGAAAGTGGTCTGACCAAGCAAATAGAATATTACCTATTCGCCAAGGAATAAAGTAAGTAGGATAACAAGCGGCGGGTACCGGTTGTTTCCCTTTATTGACAATGTTGGCTTTTAACTCATAATTTGTTAACCTAGCAAGAGTAGTGGTTGAGAGTCCCTGTTTGTTAAAAAACAGGCGGACGACTCATACCTTTTAGGCTCCATACTAAGTTTGAGTGACTATTAAGTTAACATAGGAGTTACTTAGTCTTCGTCACACTCTAGATTGAATAGTAGAGGTACCAGGCGGCGGAGGCCGGCTGATCCTCTTGATTTGCCAATGTTTGTTGGCTATTAACTCAATAGGTTACCTATTAGGAATAGGGGTTTGAGTGCCCTTGTTTGTTAAAAACAGGCGGACGACTCAAACCTTTTAGGTTCCATACCAAATTTGAGGGAGTGACTATGAGTTAACGTTGGAGTTACTCAGTCGCCGTCACTTTTGTTTGAGAAGTAGAGGTACCAGGCGGCGTAGGCCGGCTAGACCCCTTGATTCGCCAATGTTTGTTGGCTATTAACTCAATAGGTACCCCCTGCATTTATCCCAAGTAATACAGGCGGTCATCTGACTCAGATGTCAACTGCTACCACTGGTTTGGTTAGTGATAAAGTTATCCTTGTCTCAAAAACGGCTACGTGGTTGCCCTTGGGGACAGTCGTATAGGTGCCGTGTAATTAGTTTATAGAACAATGTTCCACCCAAAAGGGAGCTGCTCTCTGCGACGAATTTCATCCGGAGGGATGCCGCCGGACGCCTGCTATGATGTTGGGACAGGTCGTATTAGTTTTGTAGATTTGATCAGTTGGCTTGGCGCCTGGTCTGATCATTCGGCCTGTGGCCTTGGTAAGTTCTTGGTGAACGTAGGTGCTAAGTAAAAGAAGGGTAGCCGCCTGTTAGGCACAGGGTCGGCCAGGCCCTAATCTTTTTAGCTAAGTATTGTGAGTAAAATACTCAATGGAGAGTAGCCGACTGTAAAGGTACAGACGGCATGCCCCTCTGAAGATAGAGTGAAAAACTCAATGGAGAGTAGCCGACTGTAAAGGTACAGACGGCATGCCCCTCTGAAGATAGAGTGAAAAACTCAATGGAGAGTAGCCGACTGTAAAGGTACAGACGGCATGCCCCTCGTAATACAAAATTGAATAGTAAGTGCAAACTTTATTAAGTAGCTCTTTACTTTACATCATTCAGAAGAAATATTTTTTAAGATTATCTACATTCCAAGTTCGAGGCAACGGTTGTCCGTTTGGTGTTTCCAGACGGTAGGTACCGTCCCTGACTTCCTCATAGATTCGGTAGGGTCCTTCCCAGTTGGGAGTTAGTTTGCCAGACTCATTAGCCCTACCAACTGCTTCCATTTTTCTAAGTACAAAGTCCCCTACTTTGAGTGGACGCCTGTGTACTTTTTTGTTGTATGATCTAGTCATTCTCAGGCGATAGATCTCATGGCGCAAGACAGCATTGCCCCTCTTTTCAGGAAGTGAGTCTAATGCCAGGCGCATGGCTTCCCAGTTTGCCTCTTCGTCATATAGCATTACTCGAAGAGTCGGCTCGTAGTGTTCTATTGGAAGAACAGCTTCCGCACCATAAGTTAGGAGGAATGGAGTTTCTCCAGTCGCCCCTTTTTCAGTCGTCCTAATGGCCCAGAGAACATGTGGTAGTTCATCCGCCCATAGGCCGCCTGCTCGTTCAATCTTTTTCTTGAGACCGTCTGAGATGATTTTATTAAAGGCTTCTACCTGGCCGTTTGCTTGTGGACGGCCGACAGATGCAAAGTAGTGTGCAATTCCTTGGTCTCCCAACCAGCTTTTGAGAACAGGCGTCTCAAATTGGGGACCATTATCAAAAACCATAGACATGGGAACCCCGAACCGAGTGATGACATTTTTCCAAATGAATGAAATTACATCTTTCGTCTTGATTCCCTTTACCGCCTCCGCCTCTACCCATTTAGTGAAGTAGTCGACGGCAACAAGTATGTACCTCCTTCCGCCTGTAGCAGGCGTATATGGACCCAGAATGTCCATGCCCCACTTAGCAAACGGTAGTGGGCTGTGAATGGTAGTGAGGTCAGTAGCCGGACGGTGAATTAGTTTGCCAAACCTTTGGCACTTGTCACATTTTTTCACCATCTCCATTGCATCTGCTTCCAAAGTAGGCCAAAAGTAGCCCTGCCGCCTTGCCCTTTGAGCAAGCATCCTACCACCTATATGAGAAGCACAGTAACCAGAGGGAAGATCATCTAGTATCTCTCGTCCCTTTTCTGGAGTAACACACTTTAAGAAAGGTTGAAGGTACCCCCTCTTGTGAAGTTCTCCCTTAATCATTTCAAAACAAGTGGCTCGTTTTTTCAGTGCTGCCGCCTGTTGAGGATCATCCGGCAGTGTACCGTTTGTCAGATATGCCCTTATTGAATCCATCCAGGTTGAGCTTCTGTCTAGGATTCCAATAGGGTCTTCCTCGATGCTTCTCTTCTCCATTACTTCCCAAAAAACAGTTCGAGGAGTATCGGAGGAGGCGGATGATGCTAATTTTGACAGTGCATCCGCCTGGTTGTTTTCTGATCTCGGCACTTGGATCAGATGGAAATCCTCAAGGGAGCCGACTTCTTGTCGGACCGCCTGTAAATACTTGATCATGGCCGGATGAGTTGCTTCGTATTCGCCATTGTACTGACTCACTATCAATTGTGAATCGGAACAGGCGTCTATTTTTCTTGCCCCTGCCGCCTTGGACATGCGGATCCCGGCTAGTAAAGCTTCATATTTTGCCTCATTGTTTGAAGCCTGACAACTGAAGCGTAGAGCATACTCGAACCTGTCGCCCTCTGGCGACTGACATATGACGCCTGCTCCACAACCATTTGAAGTAGAGCTTCCGTCCACATATACCTTCCATACTTGGTCTGGAACTTGAGCGTCAGGAGGACGAGTCATCTCTACAATAAAGTCAGCAAAGGCTTGCCCCTTCACTGCTTTTCTAGGCTCGAAAGTAACGTCGAGGCTCTGTATTTCTATGGCCCATTTGAACATTCGGCCTGACGACTCCATGATGGTCAGCAACCGCTTGATAGGTTGGTCTGTATACACGACGACTGTATGTGCCAAAAAGTAGGGCTTCAATTTTTTAACAGCCATGAAGAGTGCAAGACCAAATTTCTCCACTAGGGGATACCTCAACTCGGCATTTTTCAGTACGTGACTGACAAAGTAGACCGTGAGCTGACAGCCGTCCCTTTCAGCAAGGAGAACAGCGCTTAACGCATGATCAGAGACGGTCAGGTACATGTAGAGATCCTCTTTGGGCAAAGGGCTGACCAGCCTCGGCAAGGAATGCAAGTGAACTTTTAATTTCTGGAAGGCGGCCTCAGCATCCGGCCCCCATTCAAACCTTGCCTTTTTCTTAATTGCCTGGAAAAAGTATAGGCATTTGTCGCCTGATCGGCTTAGAAATCTTCCCAAGGCCGCCAGACAACCTGTTACCTTCTGAACCTCTCGGATGGTACGAGGCGACTGCATGTCGATGACCGCCTGCACCTTCTCAGGGTTCGCTTCTATTCCTCTCTGATTGATAAGGAATCCGAGAAATTTCCCAGACTCAACTCCAAATACACATTTCTTGGGATTGAGCATGACATGGTGCCGCCTGAGTGTGGCGAAAGTTTCTCGGAGGTCCGTCAGATGATCTTTCTGAAGTTTAGTCTTGACAATCATATCATCAATATATGCCTCGACGTTTCTCCCAATCTGATCAAAGAACACAGTGTTTATCATTCGTTGGAAGGTAGCCGGGGCATTCTTAAGACCAAACGGCATGACCGTGTAACAGTATAACCCCTGATCAGTGACGAAGGCCGTCTTCTCCTGATCTTCCTTCCATAAGGGAATTTGATGGAAACCAGAATAGGCGTCCATGAAACTCATCAAGGCATGGCCGGCTGTTGAGTCGACCAGGTTATCAATTTTAGGCAGAGGGTAACTGTCTTTGGGGCACGCCTTGTTTAAGTCTGTGTAGTCTACACACATTCGCCAGGTGCCATTCGGCTTTTTAACAAGCACCACATTTGCAACCCAGTCTGGGAAGTAACATTGCCGAATTAACCCTGCATCAAGTAATTTTTTAACTTCGGCGGCTGCCGCCTGACTTCTTTCTTCGCCATGGTTCCGCTTCTTTTGCCGTACCGGCTTCTTTTTCGGATCCATAGCGAGTTTATGTACCGCCAGATCAGGACTAATGCCTGGCATTTCATGGACTTCAAATGCAAAGATGTCCTTGTATTCTTTCAATAGGTTGTGAAAGTCGTCACCAAGGTTTCTCAGAGCAGTCGTCCCAACTTTGACTGTTCGGTCAGGACGTGAGTCGTCTAAGATCAGGTCCGCATGCTCACCAGCCGGCTGAGGGCGGAACTCATCCGGCCGCTCCTCTGCCAATGATTGCTATTTTCTTGCTTTTCTTGCGGACTCTGTCTGGGACGCCTTTCTCTTTTTGTCGCCTGTTTCTTGAACAGGCGCACTCTCCTTGACATTGTCAAGGTCAGTTTTTTCTCCACTTGACCCAGTGGCCATAACAGTGGGCTTGACATCTGAGAGATAGCACTCTCGGGCCATCCTCTGATCTCCCCTTAGGGAGCCGACTATTCCATTATCCCTCTCAAACTTGAGCAACATAAGAGACGGGATTATAACAGCCTTGGAATTATTCAGGGTTGGTCAACCCAGAATCATGTTGTAGGCCGAGAGTTCCTCTACTACTAGGAACCGGACTACCATGTGTCGTCCTTCCCCTTTTTCGCCAAGGCGAATGGGCAAATCTACTCGTCCCAGTGGGTGGACGACTCCTCCTCCAAACCCTATTAAAGGGTGGGAGGCTGGATGTATGCAGTCCGTCTGATATTTCATTTTCGACAGACATTTGCTGCTGATGAGATCTGAGGAGCTCCCGGTATCTATGAGGATTCGGCCAACTCTCTGGTTGGCCACTTTACATTCAATAACGAGAGGGTCGTCATGCGGCCCCCTTACCCCTCCTAGATCCTCTTCAGTGATGACAATCTCAGGAAATGTATATTTGGACGGCCGTTCTTGGTGAACGGAATTTACATCTAACCGCCTTATATTATCTTTGTTGCCCCTAATAGTGGGGCCGCCTCCTGAGAAGCCGCCTGCAATGGTGTAGACGACTGCATCATCTGTATCGAAGCTGTCGGCCTGTTGATTCTTTTTGGCCGACTGCTTTTTTGAGGAAGTGTTCCCCGTAGATTTCTTGACATAAGTGTCAAGATCACCTTGCTCAGCCAGGCGGTCTAGGTACCGCATGAGACTGATGCAATCATTGGTGTGATGACCAACGTCATCATGATAAGCACAGATTTTATCTTGGTTCCGGTTGTTTGCAGAACCCTTCATGGGGACCGGCTTCTCAATTGAGATCCGTCCCTTTATTTCTTTTAGGATAAACTAGTTATCCTTGTTAAACGCATACTCTGGGGAGTATGGTTTGAATTCTTTTTTCTTTTTCTGGGCCGGCTGTTTAGAGGAATCAGCCGCCCAAACCTCTTTTCTTTTCTCATCTTTGTTTGACGACTGTTTCTGTCGTCCTTCTCTTTTGTCGAACTTTTTCCCGTCCGACTGTTTTATCGTACACAGATCAGTCGCCTGTATATAGGCTTCTGCTTCAATCAAGGCCTCTTGAAGAGTCGCCACCCTTTTTCGAACCAAATCAAATTTGAAGGTAGACCCGTCTTTGAGACCTCTAAAAAAGTCGGTATAAGCTACCTCATCCGGTAACCCTTGAATCTGTATTCTCATCAGGTTGAACCGCCTGATGTAAGAACGAAGCCCCTCCTTCTTGCCCTGCTGAATTGTTCCCAAATCAAGGGTCGTTTTCTTCGCAAGGATGTTCATGGCGGAGTTGGAGGCAAATAAGTAAGCAAGAGTCCTGAAGCTGTTTACACAACCAGTCGGCAGGTTGCCGAACCATTGCTGTGCGATTCCCTTGAGAGTCGCTGGGAAACACTTGCACCAAGTGGGATCATCCAACCCTTGAAGGTACATCAGGTTGGTGAATGCCATCAGATGGTCTTCTGGGTTAGTAGTGCCGTCATAGGCGCCTACTAGTACATTTTTTACTTTGGCCGGCTGAGCGGCTTCAGTAATTTCCTCGGAGAAGGCCGACGGCTGTTCACCAAGTCTAAGCAACCGTAGCTGCCAGTCCATAGGTTGGACGTTTTTTGCTGCAGGTCCACCAAATGGAGGTGGCTGCATAAAATACTGTTGTTGCGGCACAAATGGTAAGTTTGGTACCGCCTGGGCACTATGAAAGCCGGACTGACGGGAGGTGCCGCCTGACTGACTCTCATGGTACGACTGAGTATGCCTCATCGAGGCATTTCGCAAACTGTATTGAAAGCCTGAAGTAGAAGCCGACTCTGACAATCGGTCACTCTTCTTCTGCTCTAGCAGTAGCCGAGCATCTGTGAACGTTTGCTTTGACACGTCCGCCTGAATATGACGAACCGGTTTCCTATTTCCTGTAGGATAACGGAATTTTGTGAAATCAAGGGCAGGTGGCTCCCGCTTCCTAGATTTAGGATGAGGAGTCGCCTCTCGCCCTTGAACTGGCTTCCTCTTCTGTGAAGTGGAGGGTTTCTTGGCCGACTGCTCCTTGACTGAAGCAGGCGCCTTTTTGTTGATCAACTCTTGAATCTCTCCCTTGAAGTCCCTCATGAAGGTCATGAGTTCGTTCCTTGTGATGGGAGCAGACCCATCAGTCGCCTGTTGCCGAACAGGCGGTGCGCCTGCTGGCTCGCTTCCTGTTTGAAGATGCTCCCGTTCCCACCTTTCGGTATGACGGGTACGTCAGGCCCTTAGGGTCCCGTCTGGAGCTGTATGGGTTTCAACTTCAAATTCACTTTCGGTGTCATGGTCCGATTGAACTTGAGGGTCGTCTAGGGGACGCCTCTCTTCAGGAGTCGGTACAGACTTGGATGCCATCTCTGAAGTACTCTCCCCACAGACGGCGCCAAATGTTTCGGGGTTTTCTGATGTCCTGCGGGAGAGTTACAATTCCGAGACTGGAACCGGACGCCTGTACCTGCAAAATAACGGAGACTCCTGAGAGCTCCGCCTCCAACGGTCAAGTTAGTACCTGATTAAGGAGTAATAAGTATGGAAATTAAAGTAATAAGGTCTCTCTAGGTGAGAGTGTTTAATGTTGGTAATCTGCTTTGTTAGCGAGATCAGCCGGTAATTAGTGTGTTCCGTAATGTTTCTGTTCTGTTCTTCAGGTGAGATTAATTGCTTGATCCCCTTTAATGAGGATTAATTAAGTATTTATAGTCTTGAGAAGCGTGCCACTCTCTAGGTTTAGGGTAAACCTAGGGCTGACCGGGCCTCTAAACAGGATTGGGCCTTGTTGGCCGGTTTTCCCATTTGGCATGGGTGGACACGTGGCGTGTCTCAATTGGTCCGTATAGGACGTATCTGTGATTGACACGTGGCAGGCTCCTATTGGCCTACGTGAAGGACACGTGGCGGAACCTGGTTGGTCCACTTGTCAGACGGTGATTGGTGGATAAAAATCCCCTAATCAATTGTGCTTCAACCCACTTTGTGAAGTAATCAATTGAGACTAGGATGTATTCGTGACCTCTTGTTCCAGGAGGGGTGATTTTACCAATAATATCAATTCCCCATATAGAGAATGGCCATGGTGAAGTGTAGATGTAGAGTAGAGACGGAGGAACATGTTGTAAGTTACCGTAAATTTGGCACTTAGGGCATCTTTTTACATATTGATGACAATCTCTATTCATGGAAGTTCAATAATATCCTTCTCGCATCATCTTTTGGACTAGCATTTTGCCATTAACATGGGTTCCACAAATACCTTTGTTGACTATCCTCATAGCTCTTTGGGCTTCCTTTTTTCCTACGCATAAGAGAGCTCGACCATTAGGTACCCTATGTGTAACTCATTATCTATGAGTGCGTATTGGGAAGCCAAGAGTCTTAATCCTCGTTTTGAAAGGAATGGTGTCCTTCGAACAAGTGTATTATTCTGATAGTGGGTTCAGAATTATTAGAAAGCTAATATATTTAATAAGGTCAAGTGATCGGAGTGCCTAAGTTGATGCCGCTTTCGATTAGTAATATTAATGCATAATTAATATTACAACTTAATCTTTACTGAACCCTTCGGGTCACACCCAAGAAATGAACGAACCGACACGACAAATTAATTCGTAAGAAATTAATGAGTCGCCCGAGTAATTAATATTTAGACTTCGGAAATTTGAGCTTGGAGCGTCGAAATCGAGCTTCGGAAAATCAAAATGTCGAGCCAAAATTTAGGATTTGGCAAGATGGGAAAATGCTTCAAGTAACAAGTAAAATCCTAGTCACGCTAAAGGCTAGAAGAGTGAGCCAAATATGAGCGTGCCACGTGGCAGCAAACATGGCAGTGCGCCATGTTACAGCCCACGTGGCAGAACCACGTTGGCAGCCACCTAATGGCAGCCACCAAGTGACAGTGTACCACGTAGCAGGTTGCCACATGGCAGCGTTCCATGTGGCAACGCGCCACGGTGGCGTCACATGTGGCAAGGGGCTGTGGACCCGGGTGACGGGTCATGGACACAGGCTAAAAGAAAGTGGCCCAACCGAACCCAACTTAGGGCTCAAGGTTGGGTGACACATGGTTAGCTCACAATGCATGTGAGTTGCCTTGGGGACCAAGTGGGAAAGTAGTCCTCACCTAACCATGTGACACTTGTTACTTATTCATTAGTTTATTTAACTAAGGGTTGAATTCATCAATCTTTCCATGTGGGATCTTTTTGTGAAAAAGTCTCACATTGAAAGATGAGTGGAATTCACAAGCTATCCTTCCTTATAAATAGCCAAAGCATGGCTTGAGAATTCTTTTCTTGAGTAGGAGTTCAATAGGGTATTTCCTTTGCAAAAACCCATAAACTCATATAATACTCGGGTTTTGGTCGGGCATCGCTAACCTCGAGGCAACGAACCTAAAAGTCGATAGTTTTAAGGTTTCTTTCCGCGGTGAGTCGGGCTCACAAACCCCAACAACGGTATCCGAGCCTCGCTCGTTTATTTTTAAAATTATAATATTTTTCGAGGTTTTTTTATGGCTTAATTTTTCTAGTTATAAGTTCCTAATTAGATTAGTAACTCGTTTTATCCATTTTAACCTCGTATTAGAGCTGACTTTAGCTCCCGAACCCAGTTTTGACCCAAAAATAGTGAATTTTTTGGTGAAAAAGGCGTTCTGAAAATGGTTTTACCCTTTCAGAACTCGGTTCTAGCAAAAAACCGACCAGAAATGCATTTTTTGAGGGGTTTTTCATTTTTACGAAAAATTTTAAGTCTTTCTAACCTTGAAAATTAATTGCATATTTATGGGGTTATTTAATTGGTTCAATAAATATTTTATATGCAATTTTAAACCTCTTTAGGCATTACTAGTTGGTTATAATTTGTGTTTGAAAGCTTGGTTTTATTTTTCACATAATTGCAAATTAATTGCATTAAGTGTCAAATTGTTGTTCTTTGAGGCTTCTATGTACTAAACATTCAATCTTTAATTATGTTAAGTGATTGAAACTTTCAGTTACTAAATTCCAAGAATTTTTGTTGAACTCTATTGATTTAATCATTTTTTAGTTGATTGGAATCATAAAGTTTGAAACTTGTGATATAAATTTGTTTATCTTTATATTGGAAGATATACTTTTTCAAGGATTCACATGTATTAAAGTTGGAATCTTTATTAAACTTATGTTCATTTTTTCAACTCCCTTTTATTTTGTCAAAACTCAAGATTAATTAAAATTAATTAAATTAATAGTGGTGATTTCCTTCTTATTTTTGTTGCACTAAGTTAAACCAATTTTATTAAAAAATGGTTCTTGGAATAATTTTGGTTTTATGCACTTGGATGAATTTATTTAAGTTGGACTTACTATAATCTTCATTTTTCCTCAAAATTAATTGATTCTAAAATTAATTTCGTAATTGATTAAATATGTCACACAAAGTCGGGATTTTACTCGAAGCATGAGCACCAAATCGAGGCTTAAGAGCCCCAAGCATGCTCTCGGCCAGCTGGGTTGTTCACGCCACCCCCATGGGGCTGCCGAGACTGCTAGGCGCCTCGAAACGGTGCACATGCGCGTGGTGGTTGTTGCACGTGCAGCCCTTGGCGCACCATTGCAGCCTTGTGGCTTGCCGTGGGTAAGTCACTTAGGGTGCTTGCATTTGAGCTTACTTGAGGGTTTTTTTTTGTGCATAGCTTGGTACATCATAAGGGGAATATGCGTAGACATTGTTTGTGAAGCAATGTGGTGCAATGAGATCATGCGAGTTATGTGTGAGTTGTGAGCACTCCAAATCTTAATGCTAGGCACATGGATATTTCGGACTACATAAAATTTTGCTTATTTTGTCGTTTTAATTATTTTATTAATTTGATTTGGTTTTAATTATTTTAATAAATTTTGGAGGCTAGGCCTCGATTTTTATGAGCGGCATTTGCAAAATTTTATTTTGGCAAATAATTGGGTTTTACTGGCTTAATTAATTGGATTAATTGAGTTGGATGCGGAATTTAGTGGGAGCTTCAAATATTAATTGCGCTTATTTACATAATCGAATAAAACAACCTTGACTAGTTTTAATTAGGTGTGTTAATTCGATTAACCACCTGGATTAGTTACTGCTAGTTATCGCGTGTTTATGCATTGTTACTTGTTTATTGTTGTAAAATACATGAGACATTCACAAATAGTGAATGGATGAATGGAATGTATATTCCCTCACAGGTTTTATAAAAATGGCAACTAGTGGGGCCCGATTAGGATAGAAAATACGGACTGCGATCCTTGATGTATTTTTTGTAAATCTAAATACGGTCTGCGTACCGTTGAGTATTTTTGTACCTTAATATTTAGATTAGTCCTAATCGTAGATACTAGTATTGCATAATTATAGTCAAGTCTTGAAGATGGATATTCTTGGAAGACAAAGCCTTGAAGTTGCAAAAGAAGACCTTTTGAAGACTTGAAGAATTCAAGGGGTCATGGTAGTTGCCAATATGAATCAAAATGCTTATACTTTACATATTCATGATTATTTATATATGAATTATATGTTAGATGCATGTTTAGGATTTCGAATGTTGTGATGATTAATTAAGTTAACTTAAATCAACCAACATAGAAACCCTAGGTCCCTAAATATTTAGTAAAATTGCCATCAAAACAACAATTATCGACCTATTGAGAGTGGTGATGGGCTACGCCAAAGTGAGGCATCACTATTATTCCCTAGACTCATAAGGCATACAAGGTATGCAAGTTGGTTTTGGTTGTACTCAACGATATGAGTGATGGAGTGCTAAAATGTCGTGGAAAAATGAATAAATTGTTGAGAGAGAATTAGATGCGACGATTTATTCAACCAAGAGTGGCTTGGAGCCATTAGCAAAGCGTTTCTTACCTTGGGAGATTGAGTGTTAAGACAAGCCAAAGCATGCTTAACCACTCTTTGTTTCTTTGGATCTTGGAATCGACTAATTCTCGCCAAATGGGGAAAACTTTAATGAGTGGATAAGTTGTTTAATAAGATTGAAAATTTGCATGAATACCTATTAATTTTCAAACTTATCATGTTATTTACTTGATAAATGGTTATACTTTGCACTTATATTTGTAGAATTCCAAATCAAACTGTATTGCTTTCCATGACTGGTAAGGAAATCTTTGAGAATGGTTCTCAAAGAAAAGTAAAGCATTTCTAAAATACAATTCTCATAAATGACTTTTAAGGACGTTTGGACATCATATATTCAAAATACTAGGTAGTTTTGATAAAAACATGAAATATTGTGTAGGACTCATTGATGTAGTAATTCGAGCGTGAATTAATGGAAAAGATGGAACTTTGTTTTACGGCGCATTAGATGCTTAATTATGCCTAACAAAGTATAAAAATCAAAGACTCTTACAGAAATGGTTCTTAAAGATTATGAGATAAAGTATGATAAGAAATATAGGAAACAAGGAACAAAGAAAAGGAATGAGATTCCCTTTTACTAAAGAATTCATGTTATTAAAGTTAACTTAGCAATTCGTTATCTTCACAAGTATCGGATACTGCTTGAGTGTTCCACTTTGAAAGTGACCTCAAACTATTGAAGATAAGCTAAGTTATCGACTTACAAGCTTAGAATGAACCAAGTGGTGCTACATCAGTTGTAAGGTCGTGTGCTTTGTTTAAAGACCTTTAAGCTAAGGCTGGAACAAATAAATGGTTATTGTGTTCCATAATTAGCAATTGATCCATTTACACACGGAAAGACTCGCATTCAAAGCAATGATAAATAGTTGCAAATTTATTTGAATGGGATGGTTTTCTAAACCATGAGTCATGAATGCTTTATTATGGTCAAACATTTTCTTAACATGATAAACTGGCAAAAGCTCAAAGTCATGAGCATGATTTGCGTTCCGAACATCTTTAGTAATGCCACATCGACAAGAACGTACTCAAGGCTCTATTAGATAGGCTCTTGATAGTTGATCGATTCGGAATTGTTATAAGACAAGCAAGTCTTACTTGTTGAAACCGACAAAGTAAAGAGCTATTGTTCTTGGTATAGACAATTGACTCCGAAAGCTAAAGAGGATTCATTTACTTTAACATTTCACAAAGAATTTGAAAGAATATGGCTACATTCATCAAATGTGAACAAACTTGACCTTGAATAGTTCAAGAGTTCAGTGAAGTACATAATCGACTTGGCAAGATATCAAAAAATCTAGATTAGATCGAGCGATGTTTGCTTGAGCCAAGCGTGGCCATCACAAAGTTATGAAATTGAAATTTTCATAAATAACTCCGCAAAGAACATAGTGTGTCTTCACGGAGACCTCGATGCCATTTAAAAATGACTCGAACAATGATGGATCACATCCTTTCCTATAAAGTTCTTAAGATTTGCACGAAGGACTAATGTTACACTAAACAAAATGTCGAAGCTAAGAAAGGACGCCATATTCAGTTATGGATAGAATTATCTTCTAAATGTCTTTTCAAGTATTTGTCTAAGGCTATTAGTCTCAGTGGGAGTTCACCGGCTTAGTGAAAAATAGGTGGCTCAATGGGAGCTGAATGGCTCAATAAAGACTAAGATAGCTCAAGTGGGAGCTAGTAACTGTTTTTTTACAACGAACTTTTACCCAAAGACAATATACATGTCTCTTTGTAAGCATTCAAGTGAGACCATGGGCATTACCTCTACAACCTAATTGAGATTGAACATAGTGTTTATTTCTCTAAGTGGTGTCTTTCTGGAAAGTAACACATTTCCAAAACAACAAGTGGGAGGAAAATGAACTCGATGAAAATCGAGCTTAGCAACAAACTAGAACTGAGAATCTCGGAAGACCTTAAAAGGGCTTCGTGAGAATACTTGATCAAGAATAATCAAAAGGAATTTACAAGTGCCTTAAAAGAGAATTCATTTCTCACAAAACTTTTGAATAGTTGGAGTAAGATCAACAATATCAAAGGGCTTTGGAAGCGCCTTGAAACTCAGTGTTTGATGCAATAACCCCGTATAGGTATAGAATTCGCCAAAGGCTAGGGTTGAATCATATAAATTTTCTATTAAGTTAGAAATAAACCTAAGACTTACAAGCATACTATTTACTATTAGATAATAAAGGAATAATGTCTTGTAAGATATCTACGACAAATCCAAATTCCGAACAATGGTTAGAGGCTATAAAAAAATTAAAAAAAAATAAAAAATAAAAAAATCCTAGATAGTATTTTGGGTATTTTTATCCCTTGGGAGAGTTACGTAACGAAGTCTGATCCGGCTGAGCTGTACCTGCAAAATAACGGAGACTCCGGGTGGTTGGAGCTTCGCCTCCGACGGTCAAGTTAGTAACTTGAAATGGAATAAAGAGAACAGAAATTTAGGTGGGTATCTGCTCGGATTCCAAGCTCAGGTCTTTCTCTAATGTAAGAGAATACAGGTGTAATAAATGATTGAACGTGTCCCCAAAATGGGGAAATATCTCCCTATTTATAGGGTCATTGGAAATTGTGCCCTTATCTAGGTCACTTGACCTAGATTGTGGTGGGCTGCGCCGAATTACGGCGTTCTCTTGGAATTTGGGCCCTTGAGGGACGCCATTTCAGAATCTATCTGAAGACCACGTGTTAAATGACTAGGGGGCCACTTGGGTCAGTCTGGTCTTGACACGTAGCCTTCTCTTATTGGGACACCTGTCTAGGGTAATTTTTACCCTAAACATTTGCCCCTCACATGGATCACGTGGATGTCACGTGGGGCATGTGACACGTGTCCACCTATCAAAGGTGAACAGTAACGGGTAAAATTTTTGAATTTCAAATCAAAAATTTCCCCCCACTTTCACTTTCTATAAATAGAAAGTTACCCCCCCTTTTCACACCTTACATTCACATTGACTTTTTAGTGAGAGAAAGAGAGAGATTCTAGAGAGGGATTCTCTGCTCCCGTCTGCGTCACAGCAAGTTCACGTTTCCGAGTGCGAGCAGTTCAACACCCGGTTTACCGGCTGTAGCGGTTTTCAGATTTTTTAGAGTAAAAGCGAGGTAACCGCTTGTACCATTTTAGCTTTTCTCCCTTTCAATTTGTATACCTTTTTTCCTCCGCCTGTATACCTAGATTTTTTAGAGAATATAAATGAGTTCCCAATCCACTCACTCGGCACTGCCTAGGACACTCAGCCGATCCCCCGGAACGGCTGAGTCTAGAATAGGGGGTGCCTCTTCTGGACTGTCGGAACCAATATGCTCATCTCCGAATTCCTCCCTCTCTGTGTCTGTGCAGGACACAATGGCCAGAACAAAACAGACGGTCAGACGGTCTAAGAGCCGGCGCACTATGAGAGTGCCAGCCGATGAGGTTTTCCCGGAAGGGGAATAGAGGGATTGGGAGAAGAGCGGATCTGACGAAGAGGCTCCCTCTACCTCCGGG
This sequence comes from Chenopodium quinoa, assembly GCF_001683475.1. Classification (NCBI taxonomy): domain Eukaryota; kingdom Viridiplantae; phylum Streptophyta; class Magnoliopsida; order Caryophyllales; family Amaranthaceae; genus Chenopodium; species Chenopodium quinoa. The sequence continues at coordinate 162,542 of NW_018742538.1, read as the reverse complement.
AGCTCTGGGATACAAGAGGTAGACGCCGATGGAGCCGCCTCCTCTAATGAAGCTGGTGATGCTGACGCCGGCCAAGGATCAAGAGCCGAATCTTCTGGCTCTGACCAGGACAATTTTGCGGCTGACTATCAGCAGCCGCCCAAGGTCGCTGACAACCCCAACCCCAAAAGGACCCGGATGCTGCTGGGTAACATCGCCCTCCCAAATAGCGGCTTCAAGGCCTTCAAGGAAAAGCACCCCTTTGGAAGGGATTGTGAGATTATTGTCCCTCCGGCTAACGTTGTAATGGCTTGGAGTGATGATATTGAGCACGCAGATAATTACTTCATCTGCTACGAGGCAGTTATCGAAGCCGGCCTCCGGTTCCCCCTCAACCCCGGGATTAGGAAAATCCTTAAGGGGTGCGATCTAGGGGTTTGGCAACTCACCCCTAATTCGTGGGTGAATATCCTAAGTTACATCGCCGCCTGCGAGTTTGAAAACTTGAACCCCAGCTTCTCTTCCTTCGCTCATATGCACTATTTGAGCAAGGCTCCAGGCGGCTATGGGCATGGTATACTCTGACTACCTTGCCCCAATACTTGTTGACTCTAGACAAAGTGTCCAAATGGTCCGAGTGGAAGGACAAGTTTTATTTGGTTTCCTCCCCCACCCTTAGACACAACCGAACACTATGCTGGTACAATACTGAGCCGGCTCTTCTTGGACGTAAATGCCCTCTCCTGGCACTATCTACTAAGGCTCGGGAGCAAATAATGGAGCCGGGATTCTTTGAAACAACAACTGAGCCCATGGGGGATGGGACTCACATTATTGTACCCAAAAACTGGATTCCCCATCCGGACTTCTTCAAGGACGAGTGCTTCTTGTCCGCCTGCGGGCTAAGTACCATGTTTCCCAGGGGTAGAATACTTCTCATCCGGAATGATTGTTATTTTAATTTAATTGCAAACTTGCCATAATTTTCTCTAACTATAAATTCTTGTTCTTGCAGACGAGGCCTTGAGGATGGTTGATCAGGCAAAGACTCCGGCCAAGTCTGCGGTGCTGCTACGCAAAGAGGCTGCGCTGGCCAAGAAAGCAGCCGTCGAGGGTAAGGATTCCAAAAAAAGGCGGGGTAAGACCGCCTGACTTGATGTGTTTTCATATTTTTTTTTTAAAACCGGTTGGGTATACTTGTCCTTTGTTTATTTCTCAAGAGTCCGTTAAGAAGATCCCACGATCTTTCTCCAAGCTGCTCAAAAGGCAAGGAGACGATCTGGAGAAGACTCCGGCTACTAAAGCCGCCAGGAAAGGCCCTCCTCCTCCCTAGACACAATCATCTGCCCAATCCGATCGTCCTACGACCGGGGGCAAATCCCATGCTGTGCTGAAAAAACTAAGCGAAAGCTCAGAACGCTCGCAGCAGAAAGCGCCGGATGTCTCTACAGAATCGAAGGGTGGCGAGCCACCTAATGTTGCAGGCGGTGCGGCAACGCCTAGGGAGGAGCAGAATCTGGAGAACCATCCGGAAGCCCAAGGTAAGGGACGGATTGAAATACCTTGGCCACTTGATTTTATGAGAGTCAAGACCAAGGTTGATCCTTCTAAAGGGTCGGTCTGCAGCCGGCAAAGGATGAATGCCGACTACGTTGCCTCTAACTCACAGAGTATTACTTTTGATGCAGATCTGACTTATGACCAGCCGGATCTTGCGGGTTTTGCAAAACGGATGGTGAGGACCCTCACCCGTTCTGAGAAGAATCCATACCTGATCTGCAGGTTGTGGAATTCAACCGGATAATGGGCCAACTGGCTGAGGTAGTGAATCCCACAACCTTGACATCTTTTATCTTTAATTTTGCTAAGTAACTCATAAGCCGACTGTTCTTGTCACAGACAATGCTGAGAGTGGACAGCCTCTGGGGTCCCTTCAGGCGGAAGCAGGAAGAGGTAAATGACGCCAAACGGAGGGCCCTTGAAAACCTCAACTCTGCTGAATATTCTGATTTTATGTGTAATTTAAAGATTAAAGCAGTAGAGTTGAAACAGAAGGAGCTGATCCGGAGTTTGACGGCTGCAAACGACGAACCTAACAGCCGGGCTGATGACCTTGATAAGCAGTTGAAAGATGCCAAATTAGATCTCAAGGCATTAGAAGATGCTGACAAGGAGAATGCCCAACTCCGAACAAACGTTAACCGCCCGAGGGTTGAGCTTATTAATCTGCGCAACAAGTAGTCGGACGAGCTGACCCAAGAGCAGAAACGGCTGACAAAGGAGAATGAGCGGGACAACTTGGCCTGGATGAAGATCACCTAGAGCCTCCTTTACCCAGAAATAGACTTTGAGGTCAATTAGCTGAGGTATGATTATGCCACTGAGGTGTATGATGCCCAACTACTAGGTGATGCTCCTCCGCCTCGCTTCAAGGATTGGGCTGCTAAGCAGGGATATGATGTATGTGATACTGAGGAGCCGGCTAACGAGGGTCAAACAAGCCAAACTCAGCCAGGACAGCATCAGCCACCTCAGCCTTAGGCGGGCCTCCCTACTTTCTGCGGCAGTATGCCATTGTTATTTCTCTACCGACTTGTATGCCGTGTTTTGTTGTATTTTTACCAACCATGGGGTTGGATTAACAATTTATTTTTTGTTTCTTCACCGGATGTAACTCCGGTTAACACAAATTCTGGCCTTTGAGTCATATTAATGAAGTATTCCGACTCAGTCAGTTCTTTTATGCCTGTTTGTGTTTGAGTTTTTCAATTTGAATTTTGCGTTATGTTTGCAATTCATTAATATTTTTCCTAACTTAAAAAAGCAGGCGGCAGTTTGTAATCCGGGTGCTCTTGCCCCTGGACGGCTGTGTGGTTGGTTTTATTTCAAATTGATTGATTGGCTTGAAAACACTTGATACTAGGAGAAGTATGGGGTGTTTTTAGGCCAATCAATCACAATGGTGATTGCCCCAAACCAAGTGCACAGCCGGCCATTAAAACGGGTGCTTTGAGCTTCTTATCCAGGCGGTTATATTCCGTCTGGGGTTAACACATAGCCATTACACAATATTTTGCCCTAATAGGGAGAGTGAGTGCAACTTTGGAAAAAATAACCTAAGTGAGAACTTCAGCCGGTGACTGACTGATGCCCCATAGCATCCGGTATTCGGTAACTTAATCGTTCTTCATAGATTATTCCGGTCAGATAGCTATGAGTTGACCAATTCGGTCGTGCAATTTTTGTCGTTTGCATAGGTATGTAGAACCGACAAATAGTCTGTTCTCTACGACGATTGCACCCGGAGGGGTGTCACCGGACGCCTTTGTCCATGTTGGGACAGGCGGTTTTGTAAAATAAGCAACCATACGGCCATATTGGCCTTTGGTCTTGTTTGAGACCGGTTGTATAGCCACTAGGCGTTTTTGTGCCAAGTTTGTTACGTGAGCTTAGTTGGTTGAACGAATTAATCCGTCTGAGTATTACCCAGACGGATAAGCGATTGATAATTCACACCAAGTATCAAACTTAGTGATTCCAACAGAGAGTCCGTCTGAGGTTTACCCAGGCGGACTAGAAATTATAATGTTCAACTAAACTAAGTATCAAACTTAGTTAGTTAATCTCAGGGTCCGTCTGAGCATTTCCCAGGCAGACGAACAATAATAATGGCAAAATAAATCTGCAAACAACGCCTAAATTTCCATTAATTGACTTACTGTTTACAAAAAATATACATTCTCAGAAGTAGTACTTTTTCAAATTATCTACATTCCAAGTTCTATGCAGGCGGCGACCGTCTGGGTTTCCAGACGGTAGGTGCCGTTCCTAACTTCTTCATAAATCCGATAGGGGCCTTCCCAGTTAGGGGTTAGCTTCCCAGCCTCATTGGCCCTACTGGTTGCCTCCATTTTTCGTAACACAAAGTCATCCACTTTTAGAGGACGCTTGTGCACTTTCTTGTTATAAGCTCTGGTCATTCTCAGGCGGTATATCTCATGGCGTAGGGCAGCGTTGCCCCTGCGTTCCGGGAGGGAGTCCAATGCCAGCCGCATGGCCTCCCAATTTGCCTCTTCATCATATAGCATGACTCTGAGAGTTGGCTCGTAATATTCGATAGGCAAGACGGCTTCAGCACCGTAAACCATGAGAAATGGGGTTTCACCGGTTGCCCCATTTAGCAGTAGTCCGAAAGGCCCATAGGACATGAATTAACTCTTCTGCCCATAAACCACCGGCTCTTTCAATTTTCTTTTTTATGCCATCTGAGATGAGTTTGTTGAAGGCTTCAACCTGGTCGTTTGCTTGGGGTTGGCCGACTGATGCAAAACAGTGTGAGATACCCTGATCTCCCAACCAAGTCTTGAGCTGGGGGGTCTCAAACTCAGAACCATTATCAAACACCATAGACATAGGTACCCCAAACCGGGTGATGATGTTCTTCCAGATGAAAGAGATGACATCCTTTGTCTTGACGTTCTTAACCGGCTCAGCTTCTACCCATTTGGTGAAATAATCCACAGCCACCAAAATGTAGCGCTTTCCGCCTGGAGCAGGCGTATAAGGGCCTAAGATATCCATGCCCCATTTGGCGAATGGGACCGGGCGGCAAATAAGAGGGCCAAACCTTTGGCATTTATCACATCTTTTGACCAACTCTTTAGCGTTTGCTTCAAGAGTAGGCCAGAAGTAGTCGCCTATATCTTCAAGAGTAGTCGCCTGGCTCTCACGGCTAGGGACTTGCCGCCTATATGAGAGGCGCAGTATCCAGCATGCAATTCTTCGAGAACTTCTTTCCCCTTCTCTGGGGTAACACACTTCAGTAGAGGTTTGAGGAAACCCGCCTTGAAGAGTTCTCCGTTTCTCAACTCGAATTTTGTCGCTCGCTTTTTCATGACGGCTGCCTCCTGTGGTGAATCAGGAAGCTTGCTGTCTGCTAAATATTTTCGGATGCCATCCAACCAGGTAGAGCTTCTGTCTAAGATTCCCTCATACTGGCTGACGACCATCCATCCGCTCTTCATGTATGCTTCTCTTTTCAAGAACTTCCCAAAAGACCGATCGAGGAGTATCACAGCAGGCGGATGAAGCAGATTTGGACAACGCATCCGCCTGGCTGTTATCTGACCTAGGCACTTGATTCAAACGGAATTCCTCAAGTGCCCCAGCCTTTTCTTTGACTACCTGAAGTTATTTGATCATAGCCGGATGAGTTGCCTCATAGGTTCCCTCATACTAGCTGACGACCAATTGAGAGTCAGATTAGGCGTCAATTTTAGTTACCCTTGCTACCTTACACATGCGGATTCCGGCTAGCAGGGCTTCATACTCCGCCTCGTTGTTTGAGGCTTGAAACTTAAACCGCAGTGCATATTCAAATTTGTCCCCCTCAGGGGACTCATATGTAATTCCTGCACCGCAGCCGTTCTTCGTCGAGCTTCCGTCTACATACACTTTCCAAACCTGGTCAATATTATCCGGTTGCACCACTCGTGTCATTTCCACAATTAAGTCGGCAAACGCCTGACCTTTCACTGCCTTTCTAGGTTCAAAAGTGATTTCAAGACTTTGCATTTCAATAGCCCATTTCAACATTCTACCGGATGACTCCAAAGTAGACATTGGCCACTTGAGGGGCTGGTCGGTGTAGATTACCACCGGATGAGCCAGGAAATAAGGTTTCAATTTCTTCAAAGCCATATACAGGGCAAGGCCAAATTTTTCTACCATGGGGTACCGGAGCTCAGCATTTTTTAGAACATGGCTAATGAAATAGACTGGACGCTGAACACAGTCTCTCTTAGCAAGGAGAACGGCGCTGAGGGCATGATCCGAGACGGCTAGGTACATGTATAACACCTCTCTAGGAAGTGGGCTAACAAGCCTTGGAAAAGAGTGCAAGTGTTCTTTCAGCCGTTGAAAAGCCGCCTCAGCATCATCCCCCCACTCAAATCTGGCCTTCTTCCTAATTGCTTGAAAGAAGTAAAGGCATTTGTCACCTGACCGGCTGAGGAATCTTCCCAGGGCGGCCAGGCAACCGGTTAGTCTCTGCGCTTCCTTGACAGTGTGGGATGACTTCATGTCAATCACCACCTGTATCTTTTCAGGGTTAGCCTCTATCCCCCTTTAATCAATCAGGAATCCGAGAAACTTCCCTGACTCAACACCAAAGACGCATTTCTTAGGATTCAAGATAACCTTATGCCGCCTGAGTGTGGTGAAGGTTTCTCGGAGATTAGCAAGGTGATCCGCTTACTGTTTAGATTTGACTATCATGTCATCAATGTATGCCTCTACATTCCTCCCAATTTGATTAATAAAGACTGTATTAATCATCGGTTGGAACGTAGCCGGCGCATTTTTCAAACCAAACGGCATCACCGTGTAACAGAATAGCCCCTGATAAGTGACGAAGGCCGTCTTTTCTTGATCTTTCTTCCACAGGGGTATCTGATGGAAGCCGGAGTAGGCATCCATAAAACTCATTAAGGCATGCGCGGCTGCTAAATCGACCAAACTGTCGATCTTAGGAAGCGGGTAACTGTCCTTGGGACATGCCTTGTTGAGATCTGTGTATTCAACACATATCCGCCAGGTACCATTCGGCTTCTTTACAAGCACAACATTCGCCACCCAGTCGGGGAAATTACATGGCCGAATGAACCCAGCATCCAACAACTTTTTTACTTCAGCAGCTGCCGCCTGACTTCTTTCCTCGCCATGATTTCTTTTCTTTTTCCGGATGGGCTTCTTTTTAGGATCCACGGCGATTTTGTGGACGGCAAGATCCGGGCTGACGCCTGGCATCTCTTCCACTTCAAAGGCAAAAATGTCTTTGAATTCATTCAGTAGAAGGTGCAAGTTTGCACCCTACTTTGCAAAAGCAACCGTCCCAACCTTCACAGTATGCTCTGGACGGTTGTCGTCCAGAGGTATATCAATATGTTCACCAGCCGGTTGGGGACGGAGCTCATCTGACCGTTCACCGGTCAGTGATTGCTATTTTTTCTCTTTCTTTACCTCCACCAGCATAGGTGCCTTTCTTTTCTTCCCGGCTGATGGTGGGGCTGGTACTGGATCAGCATCCTTGACATTTTCAAGGTCTATTGGTTCCTGACCGTCTTGGGCCATGGTCTCTTTGACGGCTGACAGATAGCATTCCCGGGCCGTCTTCTGATCCCCATTCAAGGAACCAACAGAGCCGTAATCCCTCTCATACTTAATGAGCATAAGGGAAGGGATGATTACAGCCTTGGATTCGTTGAGGGTTGGCCGGCCCAAGATAATGTTGTAGGCGGTCAACTCCTTAACGACCAAAAACTTGACGACCAGGTGTCGCCCTTTTCCTTTCTCACCCAGTCGGATGGGTAGATCAACCTTTCCGACTGGGTAAACCATTCCGCCACGAAAACCAACTAAGGGGTGGGTAATCGGATGCAAACTGCTGATATTATATTTCAGCTTCTGCAAGCACCGGAGACTGATGATGTCTGATGAGCTGCCGGTGTCAATAAGGATTCTTCCGACTAGCTGGTTGGCAACCTTACATTCAATGATGACCGGGTCATCATGCGGGCGACGGACACTGCCTCTGTCCTTCTCAGTGATCAAGACGTCTTGGAAGGAGGTGCTTGCAGACGCCTTCTCATCATAATCCTTGTCCATCTTTCGAAGATGGCTCTTGGTGCCCCGGATGGTGGGGCCGCCACAGGAGAACCCGCCAGCTATTGTGTAGACCGACTCCTTGTTAGTATCCGAGCTACTAGCAGGCTGGGGGGTAGTCTTGGAGGACTGACCCTTATTCTTCTTCTTTGCCCCGGCTGGGGACTTGGAAATGTAGGACTTCAGCATTCCCTTGTCAGTCAGACGGTCCAATGCCCGTTGAAGGCTGAAGTAGTCGTTGGTGCCATGGCCAACTTCCTTATGGTATTGGAAAAATTTATTTTTGTTCCTTGATTGAATGGAACTTTTCATTAGATTTGGCTTCTTTAGGGACAGCCGGTCCTTAATTTCCATGAGGATGGAATTGCAGTCCTTGTCAAACTCATACTTAGGGACGTACGGTTTAAACTCTTTCTTCTTCTTCTGGGACGGCTGGTCAGAATAACTAACCGCCCAGATTTCTTTTCTCTTCTTGCTTTCTTCTTTCTTTTTGGTCGGCTGGGCAGGCCGACTGTCTTTCTGCTAGTCGGACTTCTTGAAGTCCGACTGGTTACCAGGCGAGCAGAGGTCAGTAGCATGAATGTAGCTTTCCGCCTCCCTCAGAGCCGCCTGTAAGGTGAAAGCCCCTTTTTTGACTAGGTCGAACTTAAAAGTCGACCCTTCTCTCAGACCTTTGAAAAAGTCTGTAAAAGCTACCTCATCAGACAGTCCTTTAATCTGAATTCTAATCAGATTGAACCGCCTGACATAGGAGCGCAACCCTTCTATCTCCCCCTGCTTAATGGTGCTCAAGTCCAAGCTTGTTTTCTTGGCAGGGATGTTCATCGAGAAGTTGGAAGCAAATAGGAAGGTAAGCTTCCTAAAACTATCGATGCAACCGACTGGCAGATTACCAAACCATTGTTGGGCGATGCCCTTCAATGTAGCCGGGAAGAAACAACACCAAGTGGCATCATCCAACCCCTGCAGATACATGAGGTTGGTATAAGCCATGAGATGGTCTTCCGGATTGGTGGTACCATCATAGGTACCAAACAAAACATTCTTTACCTTGGCTGGCTGGGCCGCCTTAGTTATCTCCCGGGTGAATGCAGAAGGTTGTTCACCCAGGCGGAGCAGACGGAGCTGCCAGTCCAGTGGCTGGACATTTGGATATGCCGCCTGACCTCCAAAGAGAGCCGGCTGCATGTGGTGAGGGGAATACTATCCGTAAACCTGAGTAGGAACGTACGGTACAACTCCAATCATATGAGGGCCAGAATGGACGGTATTACCGCCTGTCTGGCTCTCATGCAAGGAGGATGCATTCCCTGCGGAAATGTTGTTGAAGCTGTCTGGAAAGTTCGACGTTGAAGCCGACTCAGACAGCGATTGGTTTCTCTTCCGGTTGATGATCTCCCGGGCATCAAGAGATGATTTTTTACTTCCCACCGGCTGTTGAGTCCGGCGGGTTTTATTGGTATTCCTCTTAGGAAGAAGAATCTTGGACCAATCAACGGTCCTGGCTGCCTTCTCCTTTGGATAAGGAGTTGGCTGCCGATCTTTGACTGACTTCCCCTTGTCTAGAGGAATCTTCTTGGCCGACTGAACTCTACTCGGGCCAGCCCGGCCCTGGGTGATCAGCTCTTTAATTTCACCCTTGAAACTTATCATGAACCTCATGAGTTCGTCTCGGGTGACAGGTGTTGATCCTGTGGCCGTATGGATTTCCCCCTCCTGCTGCCCAGGGGGTCGACTTGCACCCACCTCGGAGGCACCCCGCTCCAGAGTCTCTCTGGGCCGGATGCGCTTGATTCTGAGAGAGCCGTCATTGGCTGTAAAGGTCTCGACCTGGGGATCTTCATCCTCCTAGTCTGTAAAGACTTCTGGGTCATCACCCTGACGGTTAGGGGCTGGTACAGACTCTTGAACCATCTTCGAAGTACTCTCCCCACAGACGGCGCTAAATATTTTAGGTGTTTTTGTCCCTTGGGAGAGTTACGTCACGAAGTCTGATCCGGCTAAGCTGTACCTGCAAAATAACGGAGACTCCGGGTGGTTGGAGCTCCGCCTCTGACGGTCAAGTTAGTAACTTGAAATGGAATAAAGAGAACGGAAATTTAGGTGGGTATCTGCTCGGATTCCAAGCTCAGGTATTTCTTTGATGTAAGAGAATACAGGTGTAATAAATGATTGAATGTGTCCCCAAAATGGGGAAATATCTCGCTATTTATAGGGTCATTGGAAATTGTGCCCTTATCTAGGTCACTTGACCTAGATTGTGGTGGGTTGCGCCGAATTACGGCGTTCTCTTGGGATTTAGGCCTTTGAGGGCCGCCATTTCAGAATCTATCTGAAGAAGCCACGTGTCAAATGGCTAGGGGGCCACTTGGGTCAGTCTGATGTTGACACGTGGCCTTCTCTTATTGGGACACCTGTTTAGGGTAATTTTTACCCTAAACGAATAGAGTCCATGTTTGAAAATCATGTTTGAAACTTGATTAATTTGCTATAAGGGTGAAAGACCCATCGATTGCAAATAAGTTTTCAAGGAGAAATCTAACAAATGTGAAAATGTATATGCATAAATAGCTAGATTGGTTGAAAAGGATACAATTAAATTCACGGAGTTGATTTTAATAAAAAAAAACCTACTTACCAATTGGAATGCTAAAGTCTTTTCATGATTGTTTTAGCAAAATTGCTCATATGAAATATGGCAAAATAGATATCAAAACCGTCTTCCTAAAATATGATTTTTGAAGTGACTATGAAAATAGTCTAAGGGTTTTGAAGATCTAAATAAATGCTAGATTTAAAAGCAAGCTCGAGGAATCCGTCATGGGATTTATGGAAGCACTGCATATAGGAATTAGAACATGTTTTCTCATGAAGTTAATGAGAGGATTGACTTATGGAGAAATATAAAAACTCTTATGAATAAGAAGTTTAGTGGGAGAAAAAGTAAATTATATAAAGGTCCAACAAAAAGTTTATGAACTCTATTGTGAAATAACTATCAAATGCTAAATGCTTAGATTTGAAAGTATTTTCGACAATGGACCAAGCAAAAGACGATACTTAGTACATATTAGTATTAAGATCTATTGTATAGACTTAATAAAATGTTTGAACGTGTAAAGGATTTTACCGTATTAAACATGAATAGAAGGACTTTGAAAGACTTACGACCCGTATGTATAAAACTAAGTAAATGTTTGAACTAAGTATAAGCTAGGCTAAATACTAAGTTAAACATGAAAGACTCTAATAGGGACTTTCAACCATATCACATAACAAACAGTTTAGAAAGACATAGTGAAACTGAATGAGCTAAAATGTCATATGGATGGAATAAGATTGAGAACTACTCTGCAATTTAATCCATCATGTACGCTGTGATATGGAATTGTCGCATGACTTACTAACTTAGAGCATCTGAAGTATGTACGTAGTACCAATCAACCTGAATCTATTTAATAGATCGTTAGATTATGGCCAAGAACATCCAAAGTACTTGGATAAGTAACAAGGATTATATCCTTAACAAGGAAGTTGTTTATAAGCACGAGCTAACAATAAGTCGTGGCTTGAGAATGGTAACATGGATGTGCATCCATGTGTAATGTGCAAGAATTTAAGGAAAATTTCCATGATCAAAATTGATTAGGGTATCCCGAATCATTGTGAGTCGTTTGGAGTGAAACCCAATCAAAGCATCATCAAGAAGTCTATTAAAATATATGTTGAGAATATTGTTGCCTTAATGGCAATAATAAAGAATTTGTTCTATGGAAAGTTCATTTCTGAACATTAATGATTGTAGGTTGTCAAGTTAAAGGTCTCAATCATGAAAATGAGTGGGAGCCATCACTTGGACAATAAATCCTAAATCACATATAATCCATAACACTCTCAAATTTTATCATCTTATTATGAATGTGATCAGTAATGAAGATTCTAAGATTAGCAAAGTAGTTATAACTAAACCTATGCAATAAGTGAACGACAACATTCACAATTGCATGAAAGAAATCAAGCATATTAAATATGGGTGTGATTTCAATAGATGTTTTATAAATAGTGATACTCTAAAAACATTCGGAAAAACAATTTATCATAAGATGAACCCTTCAGGTTTTGGAGTAATTTAAAATTTCATGCAATTTTTATAACTCCGTTTGCTATTTAATTGTGGTTTAGAATTAAATAATGAGTCCATTTCGTTCTTGGAATATTCAAAATAGGGTATCAAGACCAGTCTTGGTAAGGAAAAACCTAATACGTGAATGTTGAATATTATAATTGAAAATTATCCCTAATTGAGGTCATTTAAACAATGGGCGATTAATGACCAGTTGGGATTAGTGTGTAGTTTGATTCATAGCACCGTTTCATGTGCTACAAGGACATGATTGTCATGAATCATTTTCTAAGGTATTGATTTAGAACCATACTGGATCGACCTATGAGAATACTTTAAGAGATTAAAAATAGTCATAAGTATACTTCTCATTATTGCTATCAAAACATTTTTCCTTGACCATGACTATTGTGAGCTTTCTTGTTTGAGTACTAATTCGCTTTGATGATTGTCAAACATCTGCCGTAACAGGGGATTATAACGGCATCACTCAGGCGGCTAGGTCCTCTTAGTAAGAGAAGCTACATTAAAAGACTGGGAATGTCCCCCTACTAATAATAGGGAACATGTCTTGTTGTTCACAAGGCCTCTCGAAGAGCGAGACTATGAAAATGCATGGTCGTGCTTAGATTAGATTTTAGAATTCATCTGCTTATTGACAGTCAAACTCGAATTTCAAGAAACACTTCTGGACATAATAGGGATAACGAATGATCTTACTCTATAGTTCATGAAGAGACATAGGAAAGGGGCTATACACCGAAAGCTCACTTGTCCGGAAGGACAAGTGGGAGATTCAAAGGAATGGTGTTCTTCGAACAATTGTATTATTCTGATAGTGGGTTCAGAATTATTAGAAAGCTAATGTATTCAGTAAGGTTAAGTGATCGGAATGCCTAGGTAAAGGTCGCTTATGATCAGTAATATTAATGCAAAATTAATATTACAGCTTAATCTTGACTGAACCCTTCAGGTCACACCCAAGCAATGAACAAACCGACACGACGAATTAATTCGGAAGAAATTAATGAGTCGCCCGAGTAATTAAAATTTATACGTCAGAAATTCGAGCTTGGAGCGTTGAAATCGAACGTCGGAGAATCTCAAATGTCGTGCCAAAATTTAGGATTTGGCAAGATGGGAAAATGCTTCAAGTAACAAGTAAAATCCTAGCCATGCCAAAGGCTAGAAGAGTGCGCCAAATAGGAGCGTGCCACATGGCAGCCGCCAAGTGACAGCGTACCACTTGGCAGCGTACCACATGGCAGTGTGCCATGTGGCAACGCGCCACGGTGGCGGCACGTGTGGAAAGGGGACGTGGACCCGGGTGACGGATCATGGACACAGGCCAAAAGAAATTGGCCCAACCAAACCCAACTTGGGGCTCAAGGTTGGGTGACACATGGTTAGCTCACAATGCATGTGAGTTGCCTTGGGGACCAAGTGGGAAAGTGGTCCTCACCTAACCATGTGACACTTGTTACTTATTCATTGGTTCATTTAACTAAGGGTTGAATTCATCAATCTTTCCATGTGGGATCTTTTTGTAAAAAAGTCCCACATTAAAAGATGAGTGGAATTCACAAGCTATCTTTCCTTATAAATAGGCAAAGCATGGCTTAAGAATTCTTTGCTTGATTAGGAGTTCAATAGGGCATTGCCTTTGCAAAAACCCTAAACTCATATAATACGCGGGTTTTTATCGGGCCTCGCTAACCTCGAGGCAACAGACCTAAAAGTCGGTAGTCGTTCTTGCGGGTGGATTTCCTTTGGAGGCTCTCGTGTTTTCGGGGCTAAGATTTCAAGTAAGAGCCTATTTGGTCGGGCGAAGCACGCTCCATAAGGTAATTGTTTTATCTTAATCTTGTGTTTAATTTAAGGTTATTTTAGATTTTAACACCTCACAAAAACGCGAAAATTGATTTTAACACCCCCATAAAAAAATTGGATTTTAACACCAGAAAAATTTCCAAAAATTTGGTATTACCACCACTTAACGGTTTCCATCCGAAAATTCCGTTAAGTGTGGCCCACAATAACACGTATCAGCATTTTATTTGTTACAAAAAAAGAGAAATTAAAAAAAAGGAAAAAAAATAAAAACCAAATCTACCCAGCCACCACCACAGCACCACTCCCGCGCCACCGCCGCCTTCCCCCCAACTCACCATAGCCCTCCCCGAAACCACCACCCGTGTCGCACCACCACCCCCCACCCACCTGAACTTCCCCCTCCCTTTCCCGCAACCGTAACGCCCCCAAAACAACCAAACCCAAAACCCTCGTCCCCCCTAAACGACCACGAATCCGGCCTTAAAAGGCCAAAATCGGCCGGTTAAGGCCACTAATCCCCAAAACCGGCCGATTTTAGCCTTTTAAGGGCGGATTTGTGGCCGTTCAGGGGGGTCGAGGGTTTTGAGTTTGGTGGTTTTGGGGGCGTTACGGTTGCGGGAAGGGAGGGGGAGGGTTCAGGTGGGTTGGGGGTGGTGGTACGACACGGGTGGTGGTTTCGGGGAGGGATGTGGTGAGTTGGGGGAAGGCGGCGGTGGCGCGGAGGTGGTGCTGTGGTGGTGGCTGGGTAGTTTTAGGTTTTTATTTTTTTTTCTTTTTTTTTCTTTTTTTGGCCAATAATAACACGACACGTGGCTTATGGACCCACTTAACAGATTCCTAAAAAAAATCAGTTAAGTGGTGGTAATACCAAATTTGTAGAAATTTATCTGGTGTTAAAATCCATTTTTTTTATGGAGGTGTTAAAATCAATTTTTGCGTTTTTGTGAGGTGTTAAAATCAAAAATTTCCTTAATTTAATTATGTTTATGGTTTTATATATTGCGAGGGCGGTCTTGTTTTAGGGTTTGTTTCCGCGGTGAGTCAGACTCACCAAACCCTACACGTTTTGCTCTTTTGTCAGCATGCAGAGGATATTCTCCTTTGGTGACGTAATTTAGTATATATGTGTACCATGGTTCTTCCTATTCTTCTTCTTCATCTTGGACCACTTCATCATCTTCTATAGCTTGAATGTAAGCCGGTTTATGCCTTTTCTCTATAGTTAGAGGTATTTGCTCGATTTCCGTAGGAATCATAACCATTGAGGCTAGTCTTTCCAAGGCATCAGCAAATTGGTTTTCCTATCTAGGTAGATAGGTGTATTCTACCTTTTCCAACTTGTTGGTGAGAGTTTCTAGATAGGTTTGGTAAGGGGATAGACTTTCACTCCTTACTTTCCATCTTTTAGGTATTTTGTTGATGATCAAGGAAGAGTCTTCGAATATTCGCAATTTCTTCACTCCCAATGCCAAAGCTGTTTCAAGGCCTACCACCCATGCTTCGTACTCAGCACCGTTGTTGGTAACGTCCAAATCTAGCTTTATAGAGATTGGAACGTGCTCTTCTTTAGGTGATACTAATAATACTCCAACGCCACATCCTTTTTGTTTTGAGGCCCCATCGAAGTATAAAGTACAAGTTTCGTCTTCTGTGACCATCAAGTCTTCATCTGCAAATTCGTTGTCATGTACTGGCGTCGAATCTTGTATTGGGAAATCTGCTAGGAAGTCTGAGACCACGGATCCTTTGATAGCCTTTTGAGGCATGAATCTTACATCGAATTGGGCTAAAATGACTATCCACCTTGATATGCGCCCATTGAGTGTAGACTTTTCGAACAGATACTTAAGTGGATCCATTCGTGAAACTACAAAGACTGTATGCACGAGCATGTAATGTCTTATTTGGTTGTGGCCCACACTAATGTGAGGCACAATTTCTCAAGCGGTGTGTAGCGTACTTCATACTCGAGAATTTTCTTTCTTAGATAGTAGATTGCGTTTTCTTTTCCTTTTACTTCTTGTGCAAACATAGCCCTATTGTCTCCTTGGTGACTGTTAAGTACAACCTAAGAGGGATACCTGGAAGGCCTAGTGCTAATACGGGAGGATTTGCGAGATAGGCTTTGATCTTCTCAAAGGCTTTCTGACACTCATTGTCCCATATTACTAGCACATTCTTTTTGAGCTTCTTCAAAATTGGTTTGCATATCGTTGTTAGTTTTGATATGAACCTACTTATATATTGTAACCAGCTAATGAATCCTCGAATTTGTTTTTCGGTTTTAGGTGGTGGCATTGACATGATCGCCTTGATCTTTGTTGGGTCTATCTCTATTCCTCTAGAGCTTCTGACATACCTCAAGAGCGTGACTCCAAAAGCACACTTGGATGGATTCAATCTCATGTTGTATGTTCTTAGTTTTCCGAAATTTTTTCTGAAGGCTACTTAATGTCCTGGGCAATCTTTTGACTTCACAATCATATCATCTACATATGCCTTAACCTCTTTGTGCATCATATCATGGAGTAGGGCAGTTGCTGCTCGTTGTAAAGTAGCACCCGCATTTGTCAACCTAAATGGCATTATCGTGTTACACTAAGTACCCTAAGGTGTTATGAATGTCATTTTCTCCATGTCTTCTTATGGCATGAGAATCTGGTTGTACCCCGCGTATCCATCCATAAACGAGAGAAGCGCATGATTTGCGGTATTATCTACTGGAATATGGATGTGTGGTAAAGGGAAGTAGTCCTTTGGACTTGCCTTATTTAGATCTTGATAGTCGACACACATTCTTACCCTTCCATCCTTCTTTGGAACTAGGACCACGTTTGCTACCCATTCAGGGTATTTGGATACCCTGCTAAACCTGAGATTATCTGTTTTTGAACTTCTTCTTTTATTTTAAGAGCTACGTCAGGTTTTATTCGACGCAACTTCTGTTTTACAGGTTTCATTCCTGGAATTAGTGGTATAGAGTGAGATATTTCTCTATTAATGCCTGGCATATCTTCATATGACCAAGCAAATACATCGATAAATTCTTTAAGTAGATTTATTAAATCGGTTCTTTCTTGTTTATTAAGTGTTAACCCGATTTTAACTTCTCTTTTAATGGTTGAATCGTTTAAGATATCAACCGTTTCATTATCCTCAATTATCGATGTTTTCTTTTCAAGTGTTTCCATTGCTTTAATAATTTCTTTGTCATTTTCATTGTTAATTAAGCAATGCTCGTCATCTTGGATTAAGGAAAAACACGAAGAGTAAGAGGAAGAAGACATATTATTAAATTCTAAAACCATTACATCGAATAAAGAGATGTCCTCAGGAACTTAGTTGCTAGCTATCCTAGGAGTAGAAATAGAAAATTAGAAACAGGGGGTGCTATAGCAAAGGACTTAGAAGACTCTAAAGGAAAAGACTCTGACTTTGACTCTAACTCTGACGACTCTTCAAACATCGGTCCTTGTCTTGTCGTTATTGAGATTTTTCTTCCACTCGGAGTAGTCACCTTGACTGTTATGCGCCATCCTTGCACTAAACCTTCTGCTGGAGTAATGAGCTTCGAAGGGTCGAAACTCTCGCTTTGTAGGACTGTTTGAATGAGCGAGGAGTTATCCTCTACGTGCTTTGGTTCATCCTTTTCGCGCACAAAGAGGAGTCCTATGACATTAAAGTCAAAGCATGGGGGTGCTTTCTCCTTGTGAATAGGAGTTGGGATCTCATCTAGAAAGTAACAACCCGGAAAGATTTCGAACCTAGGTTGCCTTATGCCGTTTATAACGAAAGTTTCGGGAAATTCGTAGCATGGATAGTCCTCTCCTTCTCTTATGAACTGTCCATTGAGAGTAAGAGGATATTGGTCCATTGGGATTGCTTTCTTTTGCGTGCGAGCGTTCCTACGCGCCTTAGACTTTTCCTGGGATCGCTTTAGATCTTTAAGAGTCAGTTCGAAACCAAGTTCGAAAGTATCTAACTTAGGGAGACCAGGTAATTCCATTTGTTTTGTTATCTCTTTTTTTTTCCTAGAGTCATTCCGGGAATGTTTCCCTACCGTCATATTGGAGTGGGGGTCGTGACAAAGAGGGGTCCTTTCATCCTCCTCGATTAAGGAGACCTCTTCATTAAACCCCCACAAATCTTCATCGTTCTCATCATGCTCCACATTAATAATCGAATTTTCGACGGCTTTAATCCTCATTGGTGAAGCATCGATTGTAATAGGGATCCCTCCAACTATAGTCTTTACTTGTTGGTGAAGAGATGAAGGGACGGCCTTAAGGTCATGAAGCCAAGGGCGTCCTAATAATAGGTTGAAGGAATCCTTAATATCTACCACTTGGAAGGTAGTGGCATGTTCTATTGCTCCCGTCGTTACATTCATAGTCATTTTTCTTGTAATGTTTGAAACCTTCTGGAGGTAAATATTTGTCAGAAAAGGTGATTAGATTGATAGGACTAGGGAGATCACTCGTGAGAAAGTTAGCCAACCCCTCAGGAGTGGTGTCAGAATCTATGCCTATCTTATCCAAGGCGTTCATTATCGCTAACCTATGTTCTCGAGATGTAGCTAGAAGTTTCCATACATTCATTTCGACCATAGTCTTCTTGAATTGTTTGACAATATCAGTATCCTCTATAATTGGTATGGGAACATGTTGCATGGTAGGAATAGGTTGTGTAGAGATAGGAGGTTGCATTCTCCCGGATCTTGTGAGGACGTCTATGGGTGAATCTTCTTCATCCCAAAAATAACTTATAGGATATATGACTTAAAGTGGAGGTTCTTCCATATCCTTAAGATAGACGTCTTCATCATCGCTATCCGAAATCCCATTGATGCTAATATCTTGTTCTTGTGGGATTTGAACTAGCTTCTTGTTGTCAATTATCTTCTGAATTAAATCTTTGAATTTAAAATAGTTCTCAATGGTATGTCCCCCTGATTGATGGTATGGACAGTAGAACCTATTTGTCCTCTTTAATTACTCAAATTGTCTCGGTTTGAGAGGTTTGACCTTACCATTCTCGGAGAGCATTTTTAACATATTAGCATAGGAAGTCCCAATTTGAGTGTAGAGTTTATTACTCTTCTTGGGTGTGTCAATTACTTGGAGAGGGAATGGTTTCTTCTCCATAAGTGGAACTTTAGCATGTTTCCTTTGAAGCTCCTTTCCTTGTTTCTTCGCTAATTCATTAGCTTCACGTAACAATTCTATTCCTTCCCACATTGATCGTATGAGGATCAAGACTTCTTCCTTAGTTGCAGGTTCTTGTTCAGAAGGAAAATCATCCATGGCATCGAAAAAGGTTTTCTCGTCTTCTTCGATAGCATGAATTTCTTCAACAAGTTTAATAAGAGATGAGGGATCAACGAGGTCTTCCTCATCAGAGATAGCCAAGGAATCGGAGAGAGGTGCGTTGTTAATACTTGGCTTCTTGCTTGCAGGGGGAATTGACAGCTTATTGATGTCAATCAAGTCTTGGATGGCTTCCTTAAGCTTCCAACAGTTCTCACTGAGATGGCCCCTACCTTGGTGATACTTGCAATAAGCGTTGGGGTTCCAATTAGATGTTCTCTTTTCAACTGGTGGGTCCCTAAATGTTCCAATAGGAGTTATAAGACCTTTTGCATTCTGTCCATCGAATGCGGTGTCATAACTCATAATAATAGGTGTAAAGTTCCTCCTAAATGGTTTATTTTGTCCTTGATTGTTCATAGCAAGGACTGCACTCAGATTAAAGGTGCTAACATTATTTGAGTGGGTGGTTTTGGAAGAAGAAGGATTGTCGTTCTTCTTATCTTTCTAGCCACTGTTGGAATTGTTATTGCTAGAAGCTTTTAGTTTAGCAAGGTCGTCTTCAATGTTAATCCAAATATCATAGACGAACTTAAAGGTATGGAAATTGTTTTGGTACTTTAGATGCTTGGAGTACATTTCTTGGAGTTTCTTAATAAACATCCTCACTGATTCTTTTTCACTTTGAAATTCAATCATCTTAGCAGAGGTTTCTCTCCATTTATTGAAGAAAGAAGTGAAACCTTCATTCTCTTTTTGTTTAATTATTTCATGTTCCCTATGCTCAGTTTCAACTTGAATATTGCATTTATACCTATCAATGAAAGCGTTTACAATTGATTCCTAAGTAGAGTTTTTCTCTTTGTCAAGGGAAAAGAACCATTGTTGGCAAACGGTTTCAAGGGATAGAGAAAATAAAGAATGAAATACTTTTCTATCAATTCCCTTAATATTTATTATAGTTTCAAAGGCTCTTAAATGAAAATAAGGGTTATCAGTTGCCTTAAACTTTGGGATGTCGTTGGCATTGAACTTCTGTGGAAGAAGTTCCTTGTCCACTGAGAGCCCTTGCGAGCTAATGCCCTGGAACCTATAATCATTGGATATGTTGCTCAAGCTCTTTAGCATGAGCCCCATTTGTTGTTTCTTCACAGAGTCAATGATTTGGAGGGTTAAGGTCTTTAACAACTCAGTAACACCAGCCATTTGCTTCTTGAGCTCGTTGACTTCTTCTTGATTTGCCATTATCTTCTTAGCTTTCCTTTTTCGACCGATTGGTTTGTCAGAAAGTTGTACTTGAACGAAAAGGTTGTCTCTAATTAATGACCCTTCCTTTCTTGACCACGCGCTGTAAATTAAACCATTTTTTATTTTAATGACTTGACTTAGATTGACTTTACGGGTTTATAAAGAAAAAGAAAAATATTCAAAAATAGGGTGCATATTTTTAGGAATCAAGTATATAGGTTTAAACAAGTGGTTTAATTGAAGGATTAATATCAGACTTAGCCCCCTCCCCCAAAAAAAATGACGGAAATTACGCGCACACAAGACTCTCTAGACATGGTCAAAGTGTACATACATATTAGTGTGTGCTTTATTTGTGAGTGAAAGTGACATGCTTTGACTCATGTGTAAGACCATGGGGCTAAGTGATTAGATTCAATTAAGGACTAAACAAGGTTACAGCTTTTAACAAAATAACAAACTGATGAGTGTCATTTATGGCACTCATAGGGTAGTCTTTTAGGATAATTTTATCTCCTTTTTATGCTTTCTTATCTTATTTTTGGTCCTTTTTCCTTTAATTCCTTTCTTTCTTTATTTCCTTGTGTTTTTCGTGTTTTATTCGTGTTTTCCTTTTATTTGGTTCTTTTTTCACTTTTATTCCTTTCCGTTGTTTGTTCTTGTAGGTACCTAGGATTTGTCTTTGCAAGGGGATCAAGATGGGCTATATTGACTAAGCAAGGAGGAAGTAATCGGCTTGGAGAGGGCTCAGAGAGAGCTTGGAGAGGCCTTGGAGAGGGCATCAAGCCCTGCCAGTCTGCCGCTGGCGCGAGTACTGAAGGCCGCGGGCGCGGGCTCGTATGCACCAAATTGGCAGATTTCGACCAGGAACTCTCCACGGTCAGGTCGCGGGCTCCCCGCGAGCGCGGGTAGTCTGGAGAGCTCGCTCCGTACCAGAGAGACCGCGACCCTCTAATCACCCTTTGGGAGTAGGTGATTCGCTGCGCTTTTGCCGCGGGCGCGGGTGTTGCCCAGAAAGCCCGCGGAGTTTTTTATGGGTTCCGTACCCATTTTTTTGCGGGCGCGGGGTTAACTTGAGAAGGCGCGGGGATCCCGTTTTTCTTCTTTGCCTATAAATACACTTGTAATTCCTTTTTGAAGATAACTTTTAGATAATTTTCATTAGCTTAGTTTGAGAGAGAGAAGTTAGAGAGAAGTTCTTGGTATTGGATTTGTATTTCAATATTGGATCAATTGTGCTTGGATTTCTCCATTTTCAATCATTAATGTTAGTAAGATTTTCTTCTTCCAGTTCATCTCTTTACTTGATTGATTTAGTTTCATCTTTGATTGTTTGAATTGCTTGGATTTGAATTGGATATTGTAGTTGATATTGTTTTCTCTTGATTTTGATTTTGAACGATTATCAATGCTAATTCTAGTGATTTGTTCTTGAGTTATACCATGATTAGTGAGTAGATTAGTTGCTAAGGAGAAGGGGAAGCATGCTTTATTGATAATTTGTGCTAGTTGATGATCTTTGATTGATTGAATTATTGCAATTAAATTGGTTGACATATTTTTGCATGTGATTAATTAGATTAGGAATGATCAACCTATAAGATTAATCTAGATTGCATTGCAATTCTTAATGACACGACATGTCGTTCCTAAGAAGGGGGGTATGACCTTAGTCAAGAATGAGAATGGTGAGCTCATTCCAACTAGGACGGTCACCGATTGGAGGATGTGTATAGACTATAGACGTCTAAATACATCCACCAAAAAGGATCATTTTCCCCTTCCATTCATTAATCAAATGTTAGAGAGACTAACAAGGCACAAGTTCTATTGCTTCCTTGATGGCTATTTGGGACTTTTCCAAATTCCAATCCACCCTGAAGATCAAGAGAAGACAACATTTACATGCCCCTATGGGACCTTTTCTTATAGGAGAATTCCCTTTGGCCTTTGTAATGGCCCCGCAACTTTCCAAAGGTGCATGATGAGCATTTTTGGAGACATGTTGGATGAAGAAATGGAGGTATTTATGGATGACTTCTCCGTAGGTGGGGTTTCATTTGAAGAGTTCCTAGTTAATCTTGAGAAATGTTTGACACGGTGTGTAAAGGTTAATCTTGTCTTAAATTAGGAGAAGTGCCATTTCATGGTGGAGGAGGGAATAGTGCTTGGGCATAAGATCTCTCATAAAGGAATAGAGATGGATAAGGCCAAGATTGAGGTTATTGACAAGCTTTAACCTCCGGTGAATGTCAAGGGAGTGGGATCATTTTTGGGATATTCGGGCTTTTATAGAAGATTCATCAAGGATTTCTCACTCATTGCCAAGCCCCTTAATGATATTCTTTAAAAAGATGTTGAGTTTGTTTTTGATGATAAATGCTTGGAAGCATTTAATAGATTGAAGAAGGCCATAATCTCTACCCCCATTGTTCAAGCCCCAAGATGGGATTTACCCTTTGAATTGATGTGTGATGCTAGTGATTGGGCAATTGGAGGTGTTTTGGGACAACGTGTGGAAAAGAAGCTTTATGTGATTTATTATATGTCTAAGACACTAAATGCGGCCCAAAAGAATTACACAACAACGGAAAAAGAATTCTTAGCCATTGTTCACTCTTTCGAGAAATTCCGGTGTTATTTGTTGGGTTCCAAGACCATTGTCTTCACGGATCATGCGGCTATCAAGTATCTCTTTGACAATAAAGAGTCCAAGACAAGGTTGATTCGTTGGGTGCTTGAATTACTAACTTTTGATATAGAGATTAGGTATAAGAAGGGTGCGGAAAATGTTGTGGCGGACCATCTTTCTCGCCTAGTGGGTGATCAAATTCATGATGATGGTCTACCAATTGAAGATAGAATGCTTGAAGATGTCTTGTATGCCATTAAGGTTAAGGATCTCCCATGGTATGCCGACTTGGTGAACTTTCTAGCATGTGGGTATTTTCCACCTTCTTTCTCCATGAACCAAAAGAAGAAGCTCAAGAGGGAGGCAAGACATTACTTGTGGGATGAACCAATCTTGTATAAACGAGGGGTGGATGGCTTGCTTCAGCGTTGTGTCCCGAATGAAGAGGTGCCAAGTGTTCTAAAGATGTGTCATTCGGAACCAAGTGGGGGTCATATGGGCGTTTCCAAAACCACCACTAAGGTTCTTCAATGTGGTTTGTGGTGGTCGCATCTCTTCAAAGATTCATGGGGCTTTTTAAAGTCATGCGACCGATATCAAAGGGTTGGGAATATCTCCAAGAGGAATGAGATGCCTCAACAGCCTATTTTTGAGTTAGAGGTGTTCGATGTTTGGGGGATTGACTTCATGGGACCATTCCCATCTTCATATGGAAATCAATTCATACTTGTGGCTATGGACTATGTTTCTAAATGGCTTAAGGCCATTTCCTCTCCTACTAATGACCACAAAGTAGTGTTGAAGTTTTCCAACAAAATCATCTTCCCAAGGTTTGGCGTGCCTAAGGCTGTGATAAGCGATAACGGTTCTCATTTTGTTCACAATGCTTTCCAAAAGAAGTTGAGGAAACATGGAGTGCATCAACGGTTCGGCCTTCCATATCATCCTCAATGGAGTGGCTAAGTCGATTCCTCCAATCGTCAAATAAAGCTCATTCTTGAGAAGACGGTTGCAAGGAATAGAAAGAATTGGTCGGACAAGTTAGATGATGCTCTTTGGGCTTATAGGACGGCTTTCAAGACACCTATTGGCACCACTCCATATTGCCTTGTCTATGGCAAGTTTTTCCATCTCCTGGTGGAGCTTGAACACCGTGCTTTATGAGCAATAAAAAAGATAAACTTTGATTTAGAAAGTGCGGGGGAGAAAAGGTGGTTGGATCTTCATGAGCTAGAGGAGCTTAGACTTGATGCTTATGACTGTGCTAGCACCTACAAAGCTCGTTCCAAAGAAGCTCATGATAAGCTTATTGAGAAAAAGGAGTTTTGTGTGGGTGATAAAGTCCTCCTCTACCACTCAAGAATGAAGTTATTTCCCGGAAAAGCTCATGTCAAAATGGAGTGGCCCTTTCTTGGTGAAAGATGTTTTTGCTAATGGCACCGTGGAGATTTCTCCTTTGGATTTCTCATCTTCTTTCAAGGTTAACGGTCATCGGCTAAAGAAATATTTTGATGGAGTGTTTGTTGGTCTTATTCATAAAATGATTCTTTTCAAACCACCTTCAGTGGAGTGGTAAACGTCAAGCTAACGACGTAAAAAAAAAAAAAAGCGCTTACGGGAGGCAACCCGGATTCTCACCTTTACCCTCTTTTCCTTCCTTTCTTTTATTTTTGGTTTTTTGTTGATTTTTGCTCTTACCTTTCCCTGTGTTTTCGTTTTGTTTTGTAGGTTGCCTTCATTCATCATCTATGGACTAAGTGTGTTTGATGACGGTGATAAGAGGTTTTAAAGTGCAGGAGAGAGGGCACCCCGCGGGCTTGGAGAGGCCTCAGGTGCCCTTACTTTCAAAAAGAGGAAATCGGATCAGTAGCTCTCCGCAGGCGAGGGTGCCTTAGAGAGGGCGTTGAAAATCAAAGAGGGTGCAGCTCATTTTCTCAAATTTCGATTAGGAAGCGCTTTTGGTTAACGTCGTTAGCTCGACGTTCCTTGAGTTGATCAAGGGGGGTCAAATTGACGATGCACATCAAGTAGAGTCACGGAAATCGGTTCATCACTTGGGAATCCTTCATTATAGGGCTTGAAACGGTGACTGTTGACTTTGAAAGGAGAGTGGCCGTCTTGGGAGATTTCGTAGTCTTCATATGGGAACACTTCCGTGACAATGTACGGCCCACTCCACCTTGATCAGAGTTTGCCCGAAAAGAGTTTCAATCGCGAGTTGAAGAGGAGCACCTTTTGCCCCTTGACAAAATCTTTCTTGATGATTTGGGCATCATGCCAAGCTTTGGTTCTTGCTTTGTACATACTTGCACTCTCGTAGGCATTCATCCTCAACTCCTCTAACTCGTGCAACTCTAAAAGCCTTCGCTCTCCCGCACTATGGAGATCCAAGTTGACTTGCTTGATTGCCCAATGAGCACGATGCTCCATCTCCATGGGAAAATGACAATTCTTTCCATAGACGATCTTGTAGGGGGTGGTCCCTATCAGAGTCTTGAAGGCAGTCCTATAAGCCCATAGAGAATCAATGAGTTTGGTGGACCAATCCTTTCTCGTCCTAGAAACCGTCTTCTCCAAAATCACCTTAAGCTCTCTATTGGTGACCTCCGCTTGACCACTCGATTGAGGGTGGTAAGCAAGCCCTCGCTTGTGAGACACCCCATACTTATCAAGTAGTCGAACGAAGGTATGGTGCTTGAAATGCGATCCCCCGTCACTAATTATTGCTCTTGGATCACCAAATCTCAGGAAGATCACTTTCTTGAAAAGATTGACCACCACCTTAGAGCCATTCGTTGGAGAAGCTCCGCCTACATGGATATGTAGTAAACGGAAACCAAAATATACTTGTTCCCATGTGAAAAAATGAAAGGGCCCATGAAATCTATAGCCCACACATCAAAAACTTCAAGCTTAAGGATGGGGTTTTGCGGCATTATATCCCTTCTAGAAATATTCCCCATCCGTTGACATCTATCACAAGTCTTGACAAATATCCAAGCATCCTTGAATAGAGAAGGCCAAAAGAGCATAGATTGAAGGACCTTTGAGGCGGTCTTTTCAGCACTCATATGCCCACCACAAGGAGAAGAGTGGCACATATGGAGAACACTTTGAACCTCGTCGTTGGGGACGCATCTCCTCAACAAACCATCGACCCCTCTTTTCAACAAAATCGGATAATCCCAAATATATCTCTTTGCCTCATGCTTGAGCTTTCGACGTTGTTGTGAAGTGAAATACGGAGGTATGGCACCACAAGCCAAATAATTCACAATATCTGCATACCATGGCTCCGATTTCACTTCAAGGACATATAGCACAATATCCCTTAAAGCGTCCTCTATTGGCAAGCCATCATCTTCAAACCTTGCATCGCCTAACCTTGAAAGGTGATCCGCCACTACATTCTCGGCTCCCTTCTTGTCTCTCATCTCATAATCGAAGTCTTGGAGGACTAAAACCCATCTTAACAACCTCGGTTTAGCTTCCTTCTTCCCTATCAAATATTTGAGAGCCGAGTGGTCGGTATACACAATTGTCCTAGAACCAATGAGGTAGGTTCTAAACTTCTCAAATGAATGAATAACCGCTAGGAACTCCTTATCAGTAGTTGTGTAGTTTCGTTGGGCATCATTGAAAGTTTTAGACAAATAATTTATGACATGAAGTTTCCCATCCTTTCGTTGTCCAAGAACCGATCCAACGGCCTCGTCGCTTGCATCGCACATGAGCTCAAATGGAAGAGACCAATCCGGACCTTAGACAATAGGAGCGGTGCAAAGGGCTTCTTTCAACCTACAAAAAGACTTTTTACAAGCATCATCAAACAAAAACTCCTTATCTTGTTGCAATAGGGATGTGAGAGGCTTATCAATAATTGAAAAATCTTTTATAAAGCGCCGATAGAACCCGGCATGGCCAAGAAAGGATCTCACATCCCTCACGTTGGTGGGGGGAGGAAGTTTTTCAATGACCTCAACCTTGGCTCTATCAACCTCAATGCCGACATGGGAAATTTTGTGCCCAAGAACAATACCACTTTCCAACATAAAGTGTCACTTTTCCCAATTCAACACGAGGTTAGCCCTCTCACACCTTTCTAAGCAACGAGATAAATTAGAAAGACAATCTTCATAGGTGGCTCTTCCAACGGAGAAGTCATCCATGAAGACTTCTATCTCATCCTCAATCATATCACTAAAAATGGACATCATGCAACGTTGGAATGTTGCGGGGGCATTATAAAGCCCGAAAGGCATCCTACGATACGCATAAGTACCGTAGGGGCATGTGAAAGTCGTCTTCTCTTGATACTTGGGGTCAATCGAAATTTGGAAAAATCCCGAGTAACCATTAAGGAAACAATAGAAGGAATGCTTTGTAAGCCTTTCCAACATTTGATCAATGAACAGTAGTGGAAAATGATTTTTGCATGTACTTGTGTTAAGTTGGCGATAGTCAATACACATGCGCCAACCGGTAACAAGTCTAGTGGGCACTAGTTGATCATGATCATTTTTCACTACCGTCATGCCCCCTTTATTAGGCACAACTTTCATGGGAGATACCTAATCACTATGAGCAATTTGGTAAATAATTCACGCATCAAGAAGCTTAGCCACTTCCTTCCGCACAACGTCTTGCATGGAAGGGTTAAGTTTTCTTTGCCTTTGTCTAACGGGTTTGGCATCTCCCTCTAGATCAATTTTGTGCATACATAAAGATGGACTAATACCTTTGATATCATCAATGGTATAACCCAAAGCTTTCTTGTGTTTTCTCAAAACATTGATCAAGAGGGAGGTTTTCTCCTCCGTTAGGTTAGAATTTACAATCACGGGGAAAGACTCATCGGGACAAAGAAATGAATACCTCAAGCCCAAAGATAGAGGTTTCAAGTCTACCTTTGGTGCTCCCTTACCATTCGGGCTCTCTTCTCTTTCTTCAACTTGAAAGAGGTCATGAATGTAAGGAGCCTCTTCTTCCATGCTCGCACCCTTGCACTCCTTCTTGCTTTCCTCAAGCAAATCCTCATAAAATTGTATGTCTTCTTTGTGAGTACCAATCTTTGATTCATTCAACAACACACTTTCGAGAGGATCATTAGTAGCATGCAAGTGGGAGCAAAAAAATTCATTAAGAACGGTATCAAGAACATCTACCCTAAAGCATTCACCACTTGAGGAGGGTTGTTGCATGACATTATTAAAATCAAACTCAATGGAATCATTGTCAATTTTCAAGGATATCTTACCCTCCTTCACATCGATGATAGCTCTAGAAGTAGCTAGAAATGGTCTACCTAAAATTATAGTAATCCTCTCATCCTCATCCATCTCTAGCACATAGAAATCCACGGGGAATGTGAACTTTCCTACCCTAAGGGGAATGTCCTCAACTTTGCCCATGGGGAACTTAACGAAATGGTCCGCTAGTTGAAGAGTGATGTTAGTGGGGGAGTGGGTTCCTACACTAAGCTTTTGGTAGACAAAATAGGGCATGGGACTCACACTTGCTCCTAAATCACACAAGGCTTTTGGTAGACAAAATAGGGCATGGGACTCACACTTGCACTACAATTGGCGGTCAAACTCACCGTCTCACACTCCCTTCTCCCACTCAAAAGATCTTTCAAAAATTTGGAATAGTGGGGCATTTTCTTCATAGCATCAACAAAAGGGAAGGAAATATGTACATTCTTAATGACTTCCAAAAACGTCCCAAATTGGTCATCAAGTTTAGTTCTCACAAATCGTTGTGGAAAGGGTAGCTTCTCCTCTCTAGGTTGGCAATTTAGGGGCAAGGGGGTGTCTTCTTTTATCCTTTGGCACCTCAACATTTTTTTTCTTTTCAACACTCAATGGATCATTGGTTTTTTCACCCTCATTCTCTAACTCCACCTCTTTTTGGGGTTCTTCCTCAACTAAAGGGTCACTCCCTACTACCTTCCCACTCCTAGTTGTCACGGCATACAAAGGTTTTGGGTTGACTCCTTGACTTGGAATGTGATAAGAAGAAGAAGAAGAAGAAGAAGAAGAAGAAGAGGGGGATGAATTAGATGCAAGTTGAGCAATTTGGGTCTCAAGAATTTTCATGTGAGCATTGGTGCGTTTTTGGGCCTCTTCATGTTTCTTTTGATCCTCCTCACGCATTTTCAATAGAGCATCTAATTTAGCCATCACAGGATCATTTGGAGGGGCTTCAAGTTGAAGAGGTTGTTGAGGTGGAGGAAGTTGGGGTTGATGGAAACCCGGAGGCCTATTAGTTTGGGCATAGTTAGAAACATATTGACCCCTATTGCCTCCGGTGCCTTGGTTAGGAACATTGCTTCGTTGATTATTTCCTATGTTAACTTGATCACCAAAATTTTGATTTTGATGGTCATGGTATCGGGAATTAGGTTGTTGGTTTTGACTACCATACCCCCTTTGGTTAAAGTAGCCTCTTCCATTGAAATTGGAAGGGCCTCCCCCACCATGGTATTGGTTATCATAACCACCACCACTTTGCTTCCAACCACGGTTTCCACCTTGATTCCAATTCCCCATTTGATTGGAGTTTGGCCTCAAGTTCCCTACATTTCCTATTCTAGGTGCAAAATTTATAGCATTGAAACTTTCCATATTATCATCATGTTCATGGGAAAGGGGTTGAAATTCACAAGCATATACACAATGAGAGGTATCATGATCATAGATTTCACAATTAGAACAAAACATGAATCCTTGGGGCATTGTATTGTAAGAAGAGGAGGAGGAAGTATACATACCATTGCCTCCCTTGGTTGAAGGGGAGGTATTACCATGAGGGTTGGACCTTTCTTTCATCAATTCATCCATTTGCTTGGTCATTTTGGAGATTTGGGTAGAGAGGTTGTTGATTGCGTTGGCTTGCTCCAATGCATAAACACCCTTACTAGAAGTAGCATCCCTTTCTCCTTCATACCAATCATCATAGTGCTTTGCGGCCTTCTCTATAATACACTCCATTTCGTGCTCTGCTTTGTTCATGATTGGACCGCCGGCCGCTGCGTCTAGGCTTGTTCTTCCTTAAGGTGTGAGACCTCCATAGAAAGTTTGAATGAATTGATACTTGGGCATCCCATGGTGTGGGCATTGACATTGAATCTCTTTGTATCGTTCCCATGCCGCACTTAGAGACTCACCACTCTTTTGGCGAAAACCTTGAATCAAAGACCGAGCCTCGGCGGTCTTCCTATGGTTATAAAACCTCCTCAAGAAAGCCGTAGTCACTTGGTCCCATGTTGTGAGAGAATTAGGGGGCACCTCCTTCTCTAGCCATTCTAGGCCTCTCTCAATTAGTGAAAATGGAAACATCTTGAGGCGAATATATTCTTGAGTCACTCCATTGCCCTTTACCGTGTCACAATATTTCTCAAACTCTTTTAAGTGCTCATGAGGACTCTCAAACTTTCCACTCAAGAATTGTTTCCTCTTAATCAAAGCAATCAAATTAGGCTTGATGTCGAAATTGTTGGCTTCAGTAGTAGGAGTTAGGATCCCACTTTGCGCTCTAAAAGCTTCGGGGGCCCCAAGACGACTCCATGACATATTCTCTCCTATTTTAGGACCTTCTTCACTCTCAAACTTATAGGTTGAGAAAGGGTTGATTTCCGAACTCGATGATGACTTAGGGCTATCTAATTCTTCACTTGAGGGTGAAGAGGGTGGAGTATCTTCTAATTCTCTTACTTCTCTCGTTGGGGTGTGAGAATTTCTACTCCTTGCTCTTGCTTCTCTTCGAAGTAGTGACAAAGACCTCTCTAGCTCTGGATCGATGGGAATCAAAGATCTTAAGCGGGTTCGTCCTCTGTTCATACAACAAAGCTAAGAAAATCGTAAGCACTGAAAAGTAACAAAAGTATCAAACACTAACAAATAAAAGATGAGATAGTTTTAAACAAGCAATGAAATAGCAATGGAAACCGTCTCCCCGGCAACGGCGCCAATTTGATAAGGTAATAATTGCGTCGTCAAACCACTACACCTAAGTCAAATACAATTTATAACACTCGACTTAACCTAATACGAGTATAGGGCAAGTAGAGGGGTCGAACCACAGGGAGAAATGAATAAACACCGCATTCATTACTTAGAGTCTAAGCTATCTCGGAACAAGAAGTGTGAATAACTAAGAGATCAAACTAAGAACGAAATGGATTAAAATCAATATAACTAAGCACCAAGGGAAATGGGTAGATGTAGACGCCGCTTGATCATGCAATAACACAGTAGCAAATCAATGGTAAACTAAACATGCATGAATATCAAAGTAAGGCCCAATCTAACCGCCTTCCGGGGTTAATTGGTTCCTCCTAACATAGCCTCTATGTTTCCACACTAGAACCATATATTAGAAGGTTTAATCAAAGAACTATCGATAGTAATGAATCTCACCTAAGTCAACTTCCGTTCCTTTTTAGCAAAGATTCACCTTTAATCAACTAACAATGTGCACTTGCAAGAAGATCAAAGAATATCAAGCATGCAAAGACTTTAATCACCATTAACGTAACCCAAACATTATAATCATGAAAAATTAGCAACTACACCATCTCCACACCCTTGGCTAGGTGACTACTCAGATTTCATATTGAAGACAATATCAATCATCAAATCTATAAGCATCAACACGATCAATAAGCAAAGAAGGAAAATCAAAGCAAATAAGCAAAATAAAAAACAAAGGTAAAGAGAAAGAATAAGAGATTGCTCATTAATTGAAGATGAAGGTCTACAAAGGATTGAATAAACTCCTTCTTCAAAATCCACGTTCATCAATGAAGAAACCACACTTTCTCTCTCTACCAATGAAGACTAATAGTGTTTCTCTCTCTAGATGAAGCTAAAATGTTGATAAGATAGATGATAATACAAACTTGAAATAGGAGGCTATATATATGCATCATAAAAGACGGAAATAAAACGCCTAGGAGAGCCCTCTAGCAAGCAGTCGTGCCCTCTCCAGCCTGGGTACGGAGTTGCTTAACCCAACAACCCGCGCCCGCGGCTCTGCTCCTACGCCCGCGGCCAAAGAAAGGAGATGTCGTCTCCTGCTGAAGAGAGGTCACGGCAAGATAACAGGGGAAGAGAATCCTCGAAGAGCCGCGCCCGCGACATCTACAGAATGTTTGAACTGATTGCATTTAGAAGGACCTGCGCCCGCAGCCTAAAGCTTCGCGCCCACAGCCTAAAGCTTTGCGCCCGCGGCTCTGCTCCTTGCTATAGTGCCTTCCTTGATCATCAAATTTCCTTTCCATGGCTTGCCATGCATCCAAGGGTTCATCCAAAAGGGCCAAAAACCTACAAAAAAACAAAGAGACGCTAGAAAAACCAACAAAAGGGAAAAAGAAAGGAAACACGAGAAAAGAAAGGAAAAGGCAAAACTAAGGTAAAAACGCTTAAAGAGGCTCAAGCAAGTGCAAATGAGGGGATAATCCTTAGAGAAAAGGGGTGGAAAAGTGGCATAAATTCCACTCATCATCGCCCCGCAGGCTCTCCGCGGGCGCGGTAATATTGGAGCGGGCGCAGATTCCTTAGAGAGGGCGCGGCCCCTTTTCAGGTATGAAAATTACGATTTTTTCCAGGAACTATCCGCGGTTGCTCCGCGATCTCTCCGCGGGCGCGGAAATATTGGAGCCGGCGTGGCTTTGTCGAGAGAGGGCGCGGGCATCTGGGTTTTTGAATACCAGGTACCCCTCTTTCTCTCTCTCTCTTTCTCCTCTCTTATTTTCCCTTTCACTCTTAATTTTCCCCATTCTCTCTCTTCCTCCTCTCAAACCCTAACCCCCATATCATCTCTTTCACTCAATTTTACTCAAATTCACCTTTGTTTTGTCTTAAATTTCCGTCCCAACTTCCTTCGTACTCCATTTTTATCAAGCTTACTCTTCTTTCTCGTGGTCTTTTTCGGGAATTTTGAGTCTACACGGTTTTTTGCTTGGTTTGATTCTTCAATCTTGGTATACTTCTCACCTTTGTTTTATTTTTGTCAATTTCAATTGATTTTTATGCATTGGTTGTGAGTGGCCTTGATTAAGCTTGAGTATGATGTTTTTGGTAGTTTGTATGATGGTTTTAGAATTATTTTGGGTGTTTTTATGCTTCTTTTTGTGATAGATTGTTAATATTGTTGGTTGTTGTTGGATTTTTGGTTGTTTGTTGCTTGTAACAGGTACTTTGTAGTTTGTGGTGGTTTTGGGTGGTCTTGTGAAGGGAGGTTTGTTCAATTTGGCGGTAGTGTTGAATTTGGGTGTCTTTGTGATTCATTGTGTTGGTTGAGCTTGAGACTATGGATTTGTTGAGGAAAGTTAAGAGTAGCAAGAAAAGTTCAAACCAATCCCCCGGCCAATCCTCTCGTAGCCAACCTTCAAACACCAAACCCCCTCAAAACCAAACTACTCAAGATAATGCCCCACCTCCTCCTTTACTCGCTCTCAAATTTCATAACCGGGCTAAGCACGCCCCTATCTCTAATAGAATGAAATCCCAGAAATTTAGACCGACCCACAACTATTTACCCGAACATATGGAAAAATTGGGTGTTGATGCCTATCTTAACATTTTTCTCCATAATCTTGGGTTAGATGAGTTTGTAAAGTCATCCCCCTGAACTTATTTGGAACCATGCATTGAATTTTTCTCCACCTTTGAGTTTAATATGAAGGGGGATACCAACTATATCATCTCTTTTCAACTTTCCAATTCCAAGCATACCATGAACCTTGCAGAATTCAACAAAGCCCTTGGCTTCAACCCAAATACCGACATCTATGAGCCCTTAGTTACCCTTCACAAGTCTGATTACAATGACGTTGCTTGGTGGAGAGCCATATCTAAGAAGAAGGTGTTTGACTCTAAGGAATCGCTTGCTCTTCGTATTCTCCCGGCTCTTCGTATTCTCCATCGAATTCTAGGCTATACAGTGTTTAGTAAGCAAGATCTTGGGAAGCTTTCGAGGGAGGAGATCTTGGTGCTTTGGATGGCTACACGACCGAATTTGGGGCCGAGGTTGAATTTTGGGTATATTTTCATGAATTGTTGTCAATTGATCATCAATGGGAAGAAGACGGTTGGGATTCATTGTGGTGGTATGATTACTAGATTGGTGCATTATTTCAAGCAAGAGCGTTTCTTGAGGTCTTGCACTCCGATTGGAAAGAGTAAAGACATGTATTTGGATATGAAGCAACTTAACACCTTGCGCTTCATTTCTAAGACTAAGGGAAATGGTGATTACTCTTGGCTAGTGCGTAATGTGCACCATTTTTTGCTCCCAAACCCGACTGCCACCTCAATTACTCGAGAGGCTAGGATTTTTTGGAGGATTCTCGAGGATAATGGGAGATTTGAGAATGTTATGGAGGAGGATGTTGGTGATGAGGACGATGATGATGATGATGGGCATGATGGTGAAGGTGGAGAAGGAGAAGGTGGTGATGAAGAAGAAGTAGAAGAAGAGCAATAGCAACAACAACAACAACAATGGCAATTTCAGCATGAACAACAACAACAACCGCAGCAAAGAAGAAGAAAAAGACAACAACATCAACAACAAGACAACCGAGGAGATGCCTATCTCCGTGAGATGGAGGCTATGCGTGAGCATATGGAGCGCATGCAATTAAGCATGCAAGGTATGTATTCAAACCATCAAACTTTGTCTTTTCAAACTAGCGCCCTATATGACGCTAATGTGCGTAGGGGGGAGGTCACTCCTCCGGTGAACTACCCATATGTACCGCCCCAACAAGGGCCGGTGTCATCTTGGGGTGGTGACAACCTCCCCACGTACCCATATTGGCCCGGGGTTACAAACCCCGATGAGCCAAGGCGTGACTTCCCAAATGAGTCCGGTCATTATGACTACCGGGTCTCGGGGGGGAGTGATTATCGAGGTGACCCCGACTATTACTATGTTCACCCCACACACCCCGAGCTCTGTATGCAATCGGAGCCTTTTGGCCAATTGTCCACATCTCAACTTGACCTTTTTAAAGGTTGCTATGGGTTCCCTCCCGGTTATACCGGAGGTTGGGATGTGGATGATGGTGGTGCCGGCCCTAATGGCCAATAGTTTCCCCCTTGGTTGTTTGATTCCCGTTTTGTTTCCTCCCTTTTAGCTTTGCATGTTTTTAAACATCGCAGTCGATGCCCTTATTTGTGCAGGGGGGGGGTAGTCAATTAGGATGTTTTAGGGTAGGTTTTGTGGGAGGCACCTTGGACTCTTGGGGATGTGTTTGAAAAGACTTTGATGGATTTCTTTTGCTTTGCTCTTGGTAGTCTCGTTGGTATGTTGTTTGTGTTGTTGCTTTGGTTTTGATGATGATGTTTTGTGGTCTCTTTAATTGATGATGATGATGATGGTTTCTCTAGTTCTTTGTACATAGTTTTCGCGTAAGTTTTCTTTTGTTTGCTTTTGTTAGGAATTTACTAAAAATTTCATTTTGTATATAGTCCTTTTCTTTTCTTTTACTCATCTTGCTCGTAGCTAATGCTTTGGCCTTCGAAGTTTCTTAGAGGAGGTCGTTCTTGCTCCTTTATTATTGAAGCATAGCTTGGACGCTTGGTGAGGCCTTTCTTGTTTTATCTCTTTACTTTTCTTCCTTTACTTTTCTTGTTTGCTTAGATTAGGATTAGTTTTAGGAGAGTTGAACAGTTCGAGGATGTATGATTATAACACCTAGTGTGTTTGGGGTCTTTGGCGATGTGGCCATTTGACTGGTTGTTTGTCGATTGGGAAATACGTGTTATGATTGCATCTTTGTCCTTTTCTTTGTTCTCCTACTCTTTTATCTTTGTTTTCCATATTTTCTTTTCTTTTATTTTCTCTTCTTTTTGTTCTTGGTTTTATACATAGCTTTTTGAGGCTTTATTTTTCACTCTTTTGTTTTTTTTAACTTGGACTTGTAAACAATGGACTCTTGCTTTTTGGATAATAACCTTACTAGGTGGTCATGGTATGCACAGTTTGAGAATACGTTTAGTTGATTCTAGGATAAAGCATGCTAAGGTAGTTGTCTAGAACTAGGGGGATCATGAAGCCGGATTCTACTTGTTTGTGGCATGTTGGTAGTTGCTACCTATCTTCGATTTGACAACCTTAGTGAGTTTTTTCTACAGCCATGTGAGATTCATACCTTTTCAAGCCTTCAACATATTCTTGTATGAGCGGCGTGGATCCTTGACTTTCGCAAACCTAATCTTGAATCTTAACGTATGATTCCTAAGACCGAGACCGAACCACCTAGGGAGGACAAAGGCATCTTTTCGGGGAGGTATTTTTCCTTTTCCTAGGATAGTGTAGTTCTTTTTACTTTTGGGTTTAGGGATACATTTTCCATCTTTCTAGCCCTTTGAGCCTTTTTCCCTTCTTTTCAAGCCACATTTTTAGATCTTGAGCCTTCTGTTTCATTATAGTTTTCATCTTTGGGTTTTTGTGAAGAAAATGATCATATTTTGAAGATTGTGGTATATAAGTTTGGTTTTTGGTTCAAAATGAAAGCAAGATAGTGTTTTGTGTATATTTTGTGAATAATGGCAAATGAATA
Organism: Chenopodium quinoa; assembly: GCF_001683475.1. Classification (NCBI taxonomy): domain Eukaryota; kingdom Viridiplantae; phylum Streptophyta; class Magnoliopsida; order Caryophyllales; family Amaranthaceae; genus Chenopodium; species Chenopodium quinoa. The sequence goes on along the minus strand of NW_018742538.1, from coordinate 126,186 downwards.
AAGGAAAAAGCCGTCCAAAGTAAAAAAGGCAAGGACAAAGCAAGTGCAAAGTTGAAAAAGTCGTCAAAAGTTAAAAGAGGCGAGGACAATGCAATAATAAAGAAAAATGAAAAAAAAAGTTAAAAACGCAAAAATGCAAAATATTTTGATGTGGGTATTCTTCCTTTTTGAGCATTGAGGGCAATGCTCCATTCAAGCTTGGGGGGGGGGGAAGTGTTCTCACGCTTTTTGTGTATATGTTTGTGATCATTGAGCATTGAGGACAACGCTCCATTCAATTCTTGTATTTTGCCTCATTTTTCCTTCTTTTGTTTGTTTAATAAGAGTTATAGGTTATCTCTAGGAAACCTTTACGAAAGCATCACTCGTCCTCTAGAGCGATCTAGGGGTTTAAATGGCTTGTCTTTTGTTGCTAAATTTACCGTGATTCCTGCGAAAGTGAGTTAGTGTATATCCTCACCTCTTTCTTTTTCTTTTCTTATTTTGAATAAGCCCTTCTTTTTCCTTTTTAGCCTTTGTTTTGCTCAGGACGAGCAAAAGTCTAGCCCGGGGGAATTTGATGATTGTCATTTATGGCACTCATAGCGTAGTCTTTTAGGATGATTTCATCACCTTTTTATGCTTTCTTATCTTATTTTTGGTCCTTTTTCCTTTAATTCCTTTCTCTCTTTCTTTCCTTGTGTTTTTCGTGTTTTCTTCGTGTTTTCCTTTTATTTGGTTCTTTTTTCCCTTTTATTCCTTTCCGTTGTTTGTTCTTGTAGGTACTTAGGATTTGTGTTTGCAAGGGGATCAAGATGGGCTATATTGACTAAGAAAGGAGGAAGTAATCGGCTTGGAGAGGGCTCAAAGAGGGCTTGGAGAGGGCATCAAGCCCTGAAGTCTGACGCGGGCACGGGTACTGAAGGCCGCGGGCGCGGGCTTGTATGCACCAAATTGGCAGATTTCGACCAAGAACTCTCCGCGGTCTGGCCGCGGGCTCCCCGCGGGCGCGGGTAGTCTGGAGAGCCCGCTCCGTACCAGAGAGACAACGACCCTCTGATCACTTTTTGGAAGCAGGGGATTCGCCACGCTTTTGCCGCGGGCGTAGGAACCTTTGCCGCGGGCGCGGGTGTTGCCTAGAAAGCCCGCTGAGTTTGTTATGGGTTTCGTACCAATTTTTTCGCGGGCGCGGGGATCCCGCTTTTCTTCTTTGCCTATAAATACACTTGTAATTCCTTTTTAAAGACAACTTTTAGATAATTTTCATTAGCTTAGTTTTAGAGAGAGAAGTTAGAGAGAAGTTCTTGGTATTGGATTTTTATTTCAACATTGGATCAATTGTACTTGGATTTCTTCATTTTCAATCATTAATGTTAGTAAGAATTTCTTCTTATAGTTCATCTCTTTACTTGATTGATTTAGTTTCATTTTTTATTGTTTGAATTGCTTGGATTTGAATTGGATATTGTAGTTGATATTGTTTTCTCTTGATTTTGATTTAGAACGATGATCAATGCTAATTCTAGTGATTTGTTCTTGAGTTACACCATGATTAGTGAGTAGATTAGTTGCTAGGGAGAATGGAAAGCATGTTTGATTTATAATTTTTGCTAGTTGATGATCTTTGATTGAATGAATTGTTGCAATTAAATTGGTTGACATAGTTTTGCATGTGATTAATTAGATTAGGAATGATCAACCTATAAGATTAATCTAGATTGCATTGCAATTCTTAATGACATGACCCATCAATTTGAGAATTGCTTTAATTGATTGAGTTTGATTGTGAATTTCCTTGATTAGTCGTTCATAGTGACCCCTAGCTTGGCCTCAAGGAGATAGCTCTTGAACTCTCTTTATTGCTACTATTGTTTGTCCTTTGCAATGCTTGAATCAATCAAAGAAATCATCTATTAGCACGATTATTGAATTAGCATGTGGAACCTATATCCCTAGTATTTAGCTTATTGAATTACTTGATTAGTCTAATTTTTCTACTATAATACCAACCATTTTCTCACGTCAATCTCCAAAATAGCTTCATTTAGGCTAAAGTTAACACCAACTAACTCCTTTGGGTTCGACCCTATACATACCTATACTTGTATTAGGTTGGTTTAGGATTTTATAAATTGTGTTTGATTTAGGGATAGGAAATTAACGACTCGTTTATTCCTCTATCACCAACTGATTAATAAACTGTTTAATTAGACACGTCGTGATGACTTGAGTAGAATGTTCAACTGTCACCAAAGCAATAGGACTGTCACCGCACACTGCAGTGGAGCGCCAGACGACATGGTTGTCGCTCAGCGTTGCACAGCAGCGTTTGGCGCTGCAGCCCAAATTTTTGCGCCATTGCTGGGGCTTTAATCTGGGACTGCTTTCAGTATTTTTACTCTACGGGACAGGCCTAAAGTCGTACTAAGTCAATTTTGATTAAATTATTAAACTTTAATTACTCAAATTAATTAATTAATTAATCAGGCAAAGTCCTTTTACTTATTAATTAGTTTATTTAAGGCTTAAACACAAGTCCAACAAACGGTTTGGAAAAACACATAGAGTATGCACAACAAATAATGCACAAATAATCAAGTAGGCACAATATGATGCAATGAGTTTGCAACCTAACCATGGCTCTAGTTCTCTAAAGTTCGGGATATGGGTTAGTCAAAGAGGGTCCATGGTTATGAGTTCAGACGCACCGCGCGGAAGCCTTACCTTTGGAAGGGTTGGCGCGAGTTGATGGGACCCCGCGAGTTAAACTCTCTTCCATGGTTTGGTGAATTCAACATTCTCGGACGTACCATTTGTTGCTCAGAGCGTTCAATCAGGTAGATGGAGCATGATCCCAGAGGGTTATGTTGATATGTAGAACAAATATGGGTTTCAGAAAAGTGAGAAAAACTCAATCAGGAAGTAGAATCGAGCCAACAGTGCTACAACTGGTGGAAATTAGAACTTATATTTATGGCTCGGTATTGGAAGAACGTAGCGCCATCCAACAAAGACTGTTGTCGCGATATAGCCCTGTCGCCTGGCGACAAGATTATCGCTCGGCGACAGAGCCATATCTTTGGCGACAGGCTTTGTTTTTTAGACACCAGTTCCTACATGCCTCAGAAGCTTTATGTGTTTGTGAATGATATTCGATCCTAGTTGTGAATGATATTCCTCAAATTTCCTACGTGAAAAAATCCTTCGTTTTTGACTCATTACGGATGGTCTTTCCAATGAGATCCCTTTTTATGCATATGACAATAAAGCATGGTGGCGTCCAAAGGGAAGGAAACAAGAGAAAAAGAGTCGCCAACAAGTTTTAGGAACTTGAAAATCGTTCACATGGTGAAGGTTACACCCCTTAACGATCCATGAGATCATTCACTCCAATAGGTCTGGAACCAAGACTGGAAGTTTGGGGGTTAAGGTAAAAATTCAATCTAAAAGAGAAATAACTCGCCCTAATAATAGGCCTCTACTTTATTCTACTCGTATTCATGTGAGCTTTCTGACTAACATGCAATTAATAGGTTTACCCTAAAATTGTTTATCTATGTTGGTTGAATATTAATGCACAAATAAAACTATTATTGGCGATCACTTGAACTATAATCAAATTAACCCTAAATAAGATTATTAAATATCTTATTAAGCGTGATTACAGTATAAATTCCCTTTAAACATGCATAAAAGGTGTGATCAAGCAATAACCATAAATATATATCAAGCAACATAATAATAATCAAAATAACAATTATAATTAAAATAATCATCATAACAATAATCATAAAAATGTTAGCAAGAATGATAACCATGTTCATGTTAAAAATAAAGCATAATAATAATAGCAAGATCCTAGGCATGATACTGACAAGATTAATAACAAACCCTAGCATGTAACTAAACAATAATAAAGATCAAAGCTTTAGCCCTAACATGATACTAACATGATATTAGGAAGGAAAATAGGAAGCATCATAGAAATCATACTTGATTTAGAAACTTATTCTTTACCCTAAACATCATACTAAGAAAAACATTCTAACATGATACTAGGAAAAGCATCCTAACATGATACTAGGAATCAAAATAACAACCTAAATATGATTTCTATATCATAATATCAATTAGACAATTAAATTACTTACTTGGATGCCTCGCATCTCTTTCTAATAACAAAATACACACGTTAGTAACTTCAAGGAAAATAATAAAATCAAAAAAGTAAATTATATAATTGAAATAGAGATTTGAAACCAAACCCTCAAAAATATCAAACCTTTCACGTCTACGGCGAAGACAACTTCGAATTATGCTAGGTGTGTCTAGATCTTGTGAATGCGGAATTTTCTTTGTGAAAATTTGGGTTAGAATAAGAAAGAGAGAGTATCTAGATTTTCTTGATGAGAGTTAGTAATTCAAAACAAAGATTTAAAGAGGCTATTTATAATGAAAATAGGCTGGAATATGATAAAAAAGAATCGGAGTTTTAAGAAGAATAAAATATGAATGCAGCGCCACAAATGCCTCTGTCGCTGTGCGACACGACAGCATATTGTGCGGCGCTGCAGGCAATTTTCCACACGTTTTCATATTTTTGATAAAATTAAGCGTATGAGGGGTAAAATTGTATTTTCATTTAAACACTTCTTTTATTCTAAATAAAACTCATAAAACTCAATTATCAATCCTAATCACATTAGGACTCAAAAGAACCTTCTAGAAGATTCTAGTAGACTATATTCAATCCTAATTGCATTTGGAATGATAATTCATAATAGTCCCTCCGCTAGATCATTGGGCCGCATATAAAGATCAAACCGGACCCATTTTAGTAATTTGGCCAACTTCCTCATTACTCATCGGAATTAGGCTTATAATATGTCGTTGGAAAGCTCTTTTTGATCCCAATCCAACTACACTATTATTGGACCCTTGTCACGGAACTGGATTGGCTATTTCCATAAAATAGGTTTTCGAAAACAGAGAGAAGAGAAGAGAATTTAATAAAAAATAACCGCAACACTAGACTTTCCACACTTTCACATCATTCAATTATGATTCCACGAGAAAGGTATTCATCACCGGGTTTGGTTTTGGGTAGACACAAATGGGTGTCTACACCTTCTTCACTTCTGGTTCTGTAGTTGTTGCTACTTGTGACGAGCTCGCTGCCTTACCAAAGTTGGCAAGTACTGTTGTCATCGCTGACAACTCCTCCTTACTGCAGTTAGAGAGGTTTTGCAGAATGGCTGGCATGTTTACGGGTTGCGGTTTCTGGGTTATGGGTGTTGAAATAATAGGTTCATTGTTCGCGCCTGTCAATGGCATACCATACTTGAAAACGGAACTAGATCTTATCGGATCAACTGTTTTCGACGATGCTTCAGCTACAGTAGATGTCAATCTAATGGGATTGGATTTTTGTGAGATGGTGGATTTGGGTTTCTCGGCAGATCTTGTAGGATTGATGGCTAATGGTGGATTTTTTTGTGGTGTTTGATTGGCGTCATTGGCCTTAGGTGTGGGAGCTTGTACAGCTTCCTCTTCGGCCATGGTGGTTTATCAACTAGTCCCTCACTTAGTTGGTGAACCAAAGGTTAGATGATCCTACCCCTCCTTCTAGCACCAATTGTTTCATGCATGGATCCAAGCGTTCTGTTGGGTGAGCTGGGTCCCGTTGACAACCTACACAAAACAACACATGTAAACTGCCCTCCGGGGTGCAGTGGCTCGAGGAACCCCCCTCCGATGCCTAAGTTAGAGAGTGTTCAGAGAGAGAAAGTGTACTTAGAGAGATGTAGACAGTGTAATAACTTGTGTGTCTAACCTCCTTTCCGTTGTACATTGCCCTCTATTTATAGATGTACGATCTCCTTTGTGGAGAGCTTTGCCTGGTCAGCTCTGCCGGCTGACTCTACCGGGCTAACGAGCCCCTTTTAGATGTCCTCTTGGCAATGAGTGCGCATCCTAGGGGTTGTGCGATAGTTCAACGGGAGCTATCCTATACAACTTTTATTCTAAACCATCCCAAAGAATTTTATCAGACTCATAAAATTGATAGACATCAAACAAGTCATCAGTCATACCGTTAAGAATGTGTCCTCGGCATATGTAGTCATCGTAGTCCCATTTGTTCCTCTTCCTAAAGTTTTCTAATGTCTCATTTTCTTCCTTTAAAGGTTTCGGGGTAGTGAGGACATAGGCCACACCAAGAGATGTCAATAGGAAGTGCATTTTCTTTTGCCATCTTAAAAAAACCCATGCCCTTGAACTTATCAAATTTTTGGAAATTTGTTGTTAATTCCTTAATGGTGGTCATCTTTGTAAGTATATTACTTTTGGATTGTTGGGGATTTAACTAAAACAAGGGTCATAAAAATGAAGGAAATTAACAACAATAAAAAACCTTCGAGGCGTGAACGATATCACTTTCCTAAAAGTAATATTTTGACCCTATGCTACAACCAGGTATCACGAAATTACTTTTTAGATACAACGAAGACAATTGAAATTACAAGTAGTATAAAAGCAATCACAAAGTAAGCAAGTGGTTTTTGTTATTGTAATAATGAAAAGTTCAGAGAACATGCAAAAGAATAATGATATATATATAGTAGAAGTTAAAAACCCATTTCATATATATAACATACTTTCATCATATACTAATTAAGTATATATAAGAGAAAGTGACGTTTGACAAAAGCCATCAAATCAATACGTATCCAAATCATGCTTGATCAAAAATTAGGCACCAATTAAATTTTACAAAAGTCATCAAATCAATGTACATCCAAGATCATGCCCAATCAAGATATAGGCACCGATTGATTTTTAATAAACTGTCAATTATACTCAAGGTTAATTCATCGTACCCGTTCGTAAGTAGTGTTTTAATTTTGTCCTTGCTCTAATAACTGTTTGTATAATTAGCTACACCTTAACCAAGCTAATTATATCAAACACCATGAAAATTGCCTTCATACTCTAAATTATTCTACAATATTTGTGATATATTCCAAAGGATTGAACGTATCATTTCTCATATGGTCCTCATAGATGTGAAATACCCCTAGTGGGAATATATTGTTGTTAGGTTTAGGCGTGGGAATTCTCCCATCGTCTTCTAGATCTTGTATTTTGTGTTTTAAGCCATAGTAACATTCAGTATCATGCCCAACACCCCTATGACAAGCACAATAAGCACTACCATCTCATTGAGCGTACCTTTTTTCTGGTGGAGTGGGTGGTGTTGGCCCTGTTAGTGTAAGTAGACCATTTCGCTCAATTTTTCTAATAATTCTTCATAGCTCACAGGAAATGGTGTAAATTTTCTTTCTTTTGTCCATCTTCTTCGAGGATCATTACTGTTATTATATTGCGTGGAAGTCGCAAATACATCAATAGATGATGAAGTATTATCATTCCCCTTTTTGTAGTTATTCCTAGGTTGATGATAATAAGTTTTGTTTGCTTTTTCTTTAGCAAGATCACCTTTAATCCTAGTAGCCACAGAATAGACGTTTTGAAAAGTGTCTAAACCAAGGTAACATGGAAGCTTGTTGTACTTTTCATGACAATTGTCAATGAACTTTTGTACTAACTCGAGTTCAGGTGGACTTTGGGCAAGGTGAGATGCCGTTTCTCGCTATCTACCATAAAAAGCTAGGAAACCTTCATCGTTCCCTTTCTTAAGCATTTCAAGTTAACGTAGTGTCGATTTGAACTCTACGTTACTCTCATATTGGGTAATGAAAGCCGAAACTACATCTTCCCATGTTGTTTTGAATTTCGGATCTAGCCCATAGTACCGCTCTCTCGCGGTTGGGTCTAGAGATAAAGGGAAAGTCAAAGAATAAAGATTTGGATCAACTCCCTTTAATGCCATGGTGTGTGTAAAACACATTTAGTGGTTTTGTGGAATACTTGTCACCTTAAATATTGGCAAGTTCGTAGCTACTAACTTTTCCGGTAAAGCAAGTACTGGGGGAGGAGCAAACTTTTCTGCATCAAAGTACTTGTTCCCCATGGTAGTACGAAGAACAAGATTCTCCAAAGAATTTTCTTTGACGGATAATTATTCCACCTTTTGTTGCAAGGATAGAGTCTCGACATTTTTCTTTTCAGCCTTGTGAGCCTTTTCTTCTCTCAAGCGAGCAATCATTTCTTGGAATTGCTCAATGGTTGACATTGTTGTTGGACTAGGACTAGTTGTCGAGGGAAGGTGGTTTGAAAGGGGTGGATTGTTTGATGGTAAACGTAGAATGCGAGCGCCCGGGAGTCTTTGTTCCCAAGCTTGAAAACCGGCCTTAAAGAAGTATGAAAGGATAAGTAAATCGATACGATTGTTTAGGAGACAAAAAGAAGAAGAAAGAACGCAAAATATATTTGAACAGACAACATCACCTTAAAACAATTCCTCAATGAAGATATGGTTTGAACGAGCCAATTTGTATTCGTAAAAATAAAAATGGCTCGTAACAGTATGCGCGTGCAAGCGACTAAGCTGCGTGCGGCTGGCGCTCGCATCCAAATCACTTGCGCTGGCTAGTGTCGCGCAACTCATTGAGTTACGCGCGCCACCTGCTCGTAAATTTTTATTTTTGATTCGAGCGTTTTTTTTTTATACTTTCCATCATTTTTTTCGATTTTTTTTATGTTACCCTTTGAATATGACTCAAAATTACGAAGAGACAATTTTGTAATTGGGAACCTAAATCAAACTAAAGAAAAAAAGGAAACTATCTTAACACGTCGCATATAGTCACGTAATCACATAAGCATACCATAAGCCAAGATACACATAATGCCATTCTAAGGTCAAAGGCTTGTATGTCCAAGGTTACCATATCTTAAAAAACAATGCACAAATCAATAACTTAACATGTTGACTCATGACATTATTGCTATCTCAATATTTTGTTGACGATATGCGTAGGATGATTGTTATTGATTTCGGGATAGAAGCCTAGTGTTGGCGACCCCTCGTCAATGAGCCAATCCCCAAAAGTTAAAGTGTGCTATGATTATGCATGATGCAATGTTGCTTGTTTGGTTCTTTATTTTGTGCAAAAAGAAGATATTATGCATTCAAGTCTTGCTCTCTAACTAGATATTATCCAAGTTAATTCCCGTTATAACCCATAGGCAACCTAGTGGTTGAAAACTTGGACCATAACTAAGAACTAATCTTGTAACCTCTAAGTCCCCAGTGGAGTCGCCACTGCAAGGAGGGTGATCCAATCGTTGGGGATCCTTCCGTAGATGCCCATGTCCATTTAAAATCCTAGGACTTTACACTTTTTAGGGTTTATTATGATTTGAATTCCTGACTGTTTGGGGGATCTTAAATTAGAATTGATTCTATCATCACGTTTTTTTGTAAGAAACAAGTAGGAGTCGCCAATGAGTTTTGGGAAAACCCATGAACCTCGTTCAGGCCTTCCTCCCATGCGTAGTTCATGAGATATTTAGCACAAATTGTAAGTTTCCCCATGCCCAAATTGGTCGACATACACTAGAAATGAGTTCGGGAGCGAGGGTAATAAATCAAAGTTCCCTTTAAAAGAGAATCGCTATTCTAGCCCTAGTGCGGCCTCTACTAGATCTTCCTTTTTTACAATTTCAGCACCTAACAATATATGCAACGTGATACCTATAACTTAGTTAGTTCATTTTATTTACAAGCATTAATCATGTAGGAATTACATTGTAAAATCGTTATTCTATATTTAATTCATATTCGTGAAATGAGCAAAAAATAAACAAGATTCTCCTTGGCTTAGGTGATCAATCAATTAATTAATTATTCAATTATAATCTTATTTAACACAAGATACTATGTGGAATTTATTAATTCAATATCCTTTTAAAGTGGTCAAACAACACTATTTTATTAATTAAACTTCTTTTAAACGAGAAAAGTAAATGTGATTTATCTAAGTGCTCGGGAATTTACCACTTCTCTTTGCTAGATCTTCGTTTAGAACACTTACGGACTCCTTCTTGTTCGGGAACCTCCACCGTAGTAACAAAAATTAAGAAGGGTGAGTGTTTAGGAGAAAAGGGTTTGGTAGCACAATTTCATAAGAGTTTCTGCCAGGATTTTGGTTAATTTGTGTCTATTAAAGCCTCATATTAAGCCCCTATATATAGGGAATGAGTGCAATTAGGGTTTTAAGCATTCTGCAGCAGCAGGTTTTGCGCGCATCTGGATGAGTTGCGCGCGGCAACCCAACGCAAGTGATTTAGTTGCGCTGCTATGGGTAGCGCAACCGAATGTCTTACGCGCGGTTTTACGGTAAGATTTGATTTTATATTTTTATAAAATTCTTAATCTTCCGCGAGCGCATCTCTAGAGGTTGCGCTATGTGTTGCGCGCAACTGAATTAGTTGCGCGCGCCAGACGAGCGCGACTCATTGAGATGCGTTGGGATTTTTCTGCGGCAGCATTAATTTTAACATAGGCACCTCTAAATCCGTCATTATTAGGTCTTAAGCACGGGATTAAGCCTAATTATGATCGGGCTTAGTTAATTGGACCTTGTTTTGTATTTGTCTTTTTTTAGGCTAGTATTTTTATGTCTTTGCGGTTTAGCCATTCATCCATAAGCAATCTTCACTTCGGTCCAACACATACATGGTTTTATTTATCGTCATTGCACTTCCTGTCGGGGCATAAGGCCGAAAGTAGAAGTCTACATGTGACAGCCGCCAAAACCTTTATTACCCACCTGCCAAGGTCTCCACCCCAATGGCCGCAGCAACTTATGGACACAAGGGTACCTCTAAGTTCAACACAACATGTCCAGGAACCTGGTAGTTGGCAATGCGAGGGTGGTCAGCAGGCAAATCAAATAGGCAAGCCTCTCCAGCACGCAGCCTCCACCTTAGCCTAGAAAGCATTAAAACGAGCATGCTACTCCTCACCTCGCCATACAAGCTACTTACGCAGCGGGCTGCAACCTCCAAGCCTCCATCATGGCGATTAGCCAACAGCTTGGCAAAGGCAGGAGAAAGCACAAAGATCTTAAGAGCCTTCCTCCTAGTAGCTTCTAACTAAGTCACATACCCATCCCGCAAGTCAGCAATCTCCGCCTCTAACGTTTTCACCCTGGCCTAAGAAGTCCGCAACTGCTCCTTGCAGTCCGCTAGCTTAGTGTGAGTGAGTTGAAATTATCCCACTGAAGCTGCAGGGCCTTCACCCTCTTTCTTAGGGGAGTCACCTTACCAGCCATGGCATCCCTCTCAGAACGAGCCTGCTGGACCTCCAAATTCTTATGAGTAAGGGTCAGACCTTGATTCTGAAATTCCTTCTCCACTGTAAGCAAGGCATTGGATAAATCCCCAACAGACCTTAAAAGCTACAAGTGAACGAAAAATAAAAAGTGTAAGTCGGGATGAAACCAGTTAGGGGCAAAATTAAGTAAAGGCATAAATGGGAAAATAAGCAGAACGAAGAAACCTAAATTAAGGAAGAAAATACTGAAAGCAAAAGATGACCTTTTACAAGTCATGACAAGTAGTGGCCATAGGAAGGCTGACCGAGCTACGGGAAGAATCAGCAGGGAGACGAACTCCCTGAGTGAGAAGATACCCCAAGGTGCCACCTTTCTGAGAAGATCGTCATTTCTCAGACTTTATCGGGAGTGATCAAAATCTTTCCCTGCAGTTTTAGCAAGCAACGACCAAGTATGCGCCCAGAAGGCAGAAATAGAGCCATCTTTAATACCCAATAATACGATAGAGTCTTCACCAAGATTACGACCTGACCACTCAAGGCTCCGGATCGCATCAACAACCCAGAGACTGGAGGGGCTAGGACTGTGCAAGGTAATTTGGCAAGACGACCCGCTGAGTCATGGCCGATAAGGCTACACTTTAGAATACTAGCATAAATTACCCATACCACCTCTTGAGGGACTAGTTGTATAGGATAGCTCCCGCTGAACTATCGCCCAGCTCCCTAGGGTGCTCACTCATGGCCAAGAGAACAACTATGAGGGACTCACCAGCCCGATGGAGTTAGCTCGTAGAGATGACCAGGTCAAACTCTCCACAAAGGAGATCGTACACCTATAAATAGAGGGCAAAGTACAACGGAAAAGTGGTTAGACACACAAGTTATTACACTCTCGACATCTCTCTAAGTACACTTTCTCTCTTTAAACACTCTCTAACTTAAGCATCGGAGGGGGGTTCCTCGATCCACCCCCGATGGCAATTTACGTGTGTTTCCTTGTGTAGGTCGTCAACATGGCCCAGCTCATCCAGCAGAACCCTTAGATCCACACCTGAAATATTTAGTAATTGCAAACGACAAAGGCATAATTCCTTCAATCTCCCACTTGTCTGAGACAAGTGTGCAATTTCAAATTCCTTAAGTCAATATGTGCCGATTTGATAATATGATTGCATCACATGTCGAGATCATATTAATCTACAAATCGTTTCTTGAAATATGTGTTAGAATTACAAAACCAAATGATTACATAGTAATGCATTTGAACGCGGTCACGTATTTTCTGAATTATCCCTCTTCAAGCGGTCATGACACATTTCCTAATTTAATAGGTATACTCTATCCAATATTATGACAACAAGGCTCCTACTCAACTTTTGGAATAACTGGGAAACACCCTTTGTAATCTCCAGTTACGGGTAGACGTTTGAGTGTACCACAGTCATTACATCCAATGAATGAAATCAATGTTCCACTCATGTCAAAGGAATCCACTAATATATCTGGAAGCTCTATACTTGAACTTCAAAGTAGGTCAATAGTTCGATCATGCATTATTCATGCATATCCATATGATTGACCAAGCATCTTTATTCCCCTATAGCCCATGAAACTACGCTATCCAATCAATCTTACATGCTAGTCCCACTAGGTGAAAAAAGGCATTTGGCAGCGGTTCAAACCCGGTCTAAGGCACCGGTTTAAAACCAGTGCCATAGGGTGGAATAGGCACCGGTTAACCGGTGCCATAGGGTAAAATAGGCACCGGTTTAAAACTGCTCTCCCGCCATTTTTTTTTGGGTGGTAGATATTTTAGGCACCGGTTGCTGCCTAACCGGTGCCTATTCACCAAATTTTTTTTTTTTCGTTTTTTTTTCCCATCATGCAATAATATTTATAAAAAAAAACCTGTTTCCAGCAATAATAATAACCTGTAATTCCAGCAATTATATTAAATATAATAATTAATAATATTATTATTATAATAACTAATAATAATAATATTATTAATTATTACAATAAGATAAAAAAAATAATATTAAAAACAAGAATTCAATTATATATATAGATATAAATATTTCCAAACGCAATACAAAAAAAAATTTCTTACATATACAAATAATAGTAAGTACATATATAATGAATAATCAGTTATATAATTCAAAAGTTAACATAAATAATTTACAATTACAATGCCATTTACATGTTGAAGGTGATAAAAGACGCCAACATGTCACGAATTTCATTAAGCTCCTTGATTGTCAACAGACCATCCTTTTGGACCTTGCAAAACTTGAAATACAAAAAAATTATTTTAAAAATAATTAATTAGGCAAACAATAATATGTATTTTATCAAATATTACCTATATGACTTCTATATAGCCCATTTCCTACATTACTTATCAAATGAACTATTTCTTTCTCATAACATGTCAATATTGGATAGTTGTATGTGTGTAAGCCCTAAAATTGTATAGGAGAGCATTTTATTAAGGTTTATGACGCTTTATACTCAAAATGGCCCGAATATGGCCTATATGACCTTACTTTGCCCATTTCCTACATTTCTTATTAAATGAACTTTATTTATCTCATAACATGTCAATATTATCTAGTTATAGATGTATAAGGAAAGAAATCACATCAAAAGAGCATATTAACACAAAATGGCCCTAATATGGCCCATATGACTTCTATTCAACCCATTTTCTACCTTTCTTGTGAAATAGCCTTTTTGTTTCTCATAACATGTCATTGTTGGATAATATTAGGTGTCTAAGGCTAGAAATCACATCAATATAGCATTTCAATAAGTTTTAGGACTTACCTCATGAAGCTATTGAGTGTTCGTACAATGAGTCACAATGTCAAGCATGAATCTCATCACATACAAAGCACAATCAAGTCCATTCTCTTGTTGTGCGCACTAGCATATGACAAACAAATCACATCAGTGAAACATGCAAAGGAAATGAGCAAATATTTACTACCATAGATTTTCAGGATAATCACAATATCATGTAAATTACCAACGGTGTCTTCCATGTTGGACCCTTTGGAGCACGACAATGTAGCTTCTTCGTAACACTGTAGTATAAAAAAGTACATTCAAATTTGATTATTCGTATGATTACTAAATTAGTTATTATTAGCAATAATCATCGCTAGGTTGCTATATATATTTACTTTTGCAATATAGACTTCACGAGCCACTTCTCCAATGATTGAGTTGAATCAAGGTGATAAATTGTGTTAATGGAATTACAAATCACCATGAGGCTCCAATGCTCCCTACATAAGTTCACAATAGACAAGGTAATTAATATTTAGGAGTCAACATATAATGAGCCCAAATCGATTGAATTTGACATGGTTAGACTTACTCTCTATAACATGGGGCGAATATGAACTTGTCTCCCGCACGCGCTGATTCCCTTATACTCTGTTCAACATAGTACAGTACAACACGTCATGGGGGTTGCCTATGATTTTAGTAGTGGATAACTTCTCGGGGCATAACCACACTACTTTACAAGGAGAATCAGTGTTAGTTAAGTGCTCCTGTAGTGCTCTGCGTGCATGAACATTGAATAATTTATCAGTTGTAGGATAATCACCATCAATTTGAATAACTTGAAAAAAGTAAAGATTATGTGGGCATTGAAGTACCTCATTAATGTTTGAATGAGGGAAATTTTAAGCTTTGCACCATGTAGAAATTCCTTCACATCTTCTTTGCTGATCCATGCAATTGCATCCTCATCATAGTGGAACATTGCCTTAGGAAGTGCAACTTCCATGGGATCGACCAAATGACAAGTACGGTTGTAAAGAAAGGTCATGTCAGTAGAGAGCGATTGAAGAACAATGTCTTCAACAAGTGGAGTAGGTAGCATGGGTGAACCTTTCGAAGAGTGCAACTTCGACGCTTGTTCACTATTGGACCGTTGTTCACTTAGCTTCTTCTTAGGTTGATCAATTCTTTTAGGCTTCTCCACCCTCTTTCTCTTTGAAGTTTTGCTTCCATTGGAAATCTGAAATAGTTTGAGAAATAATAATTTTTAACTCACAATCACTTATACATATGTAATTATGATATGAATTGAGAATGTATAAGTTTAGTAGTTGAGAAATGAATAAAATAGTCAAGTGATTATGAGTTTATAAGTTATAAATATGTGATTATGAGTTGTTTCAAATGAAAAACACTTATAAATATGTGATTATGAGTTTTTTTAAGATGCAAGGAGTTTATAAGTTGAAAAATGAAAAAAATAAGCAAGTAAGTAGCCATTTCGGCTCAAAATGGCTTTATTTTGATGAATTGGACCCAAAAACTTAGAACTTGGCGATTTTTATGTAATTTCAAATGACAAACACTTATAAATATTTGATTATGAGTTGTTTTGAGATGCAAGGAGTTTATAAGTTGAGAAATGAATAAAATAGGCAAGTGAGTAGCCACTTCGGCTCAAAATGGCTTTATTTTGATGAATTGGACCCAAAAACTTAGAACTTGGTAATTTTATGTAATTTCAAATGACAAACACTTATAAATATGTGATTATGAGTTTTTTTGAGAAGCAAGGAGTTTTTAAGTTGAAAAATAAGGAAAATAGGCAAGTAGCCATTTCGGCTCAAAATGGCTTTATTTTGATGAATTGGACCAAAAAACTTAGAACTTGGCGATTTTTATGTAATTTCAAATGAAAAACACTTATACATATGTGATTATGAGTTGTTTTGAGATGCAAGGAGTTTATAAGTTGAGAAATGAATAAAATTGGCAAGTGAGTAGCCATTTCGGCTCAAAATGGCTTTATTTTGATGAATTGGACCCAAAAACTTAGAACTTGGCAATTTTTATGTAATTTCAAATGACAAACACTTATAAATATGTGATTATGAGTTTTTTTGAGATTCAAGGAGTTTATAAGTTGAGAAATGAATAAAATAGGCAAGTGAGTAGCCATTTCGGCTCAAAATGGCTTTATTTTGATGAATAGGACCCAAAAACTTAGAACTTGGCGATTTTTATGTAATTTTAAATGACAAACACTTATAAATATGTGATTTTGAGTTGTTTTGAGATGCAAGGAGTTTATAAGTTGAGAAATGAATAAAATAGGCAAGTAAGTAGCCATTTCGGCTCAAAATGGCTTTATTTTGATGAAATGATGAAAATTGCTTAAATTTTTTTTAAAAAAATATGCAACGGCAGCCGCACCGGGACACCCGAGGGAGCCGCCCCCGCTGCCGGTACGGCGGAAGTTGCATATTTTAAAAATATATATATATAGAACTTGGCAATTTTTATGTAATTTCAAATGACAAACACTTATAAATATGTGATTATGAGTTGTTTTGAGATGCAAGGAGTTTATAAGTTGAGAAATGAAGAAAATAGGCAAGTAAGTAGCCATTTCGGCTCGAATTGGCTTTATTTTGATGAAATGCGCCAAAAACATTAGAAGTTTGCTTCTTTTATGTAATTTCATGTCACAATCACTTATACATATGTAATTATGAGTTGTTTTGAGATGCAAGGAGTTTTTAAGTTGAGAAATGAAGAAAATAGGCAAGTGAGTAGCCATTTCGGCTCCAAGTGGCTTTATTTTGATGAATTGGACCCAAAACCTTAGAACATAGCGATTTTAATGTAATTTCAAATGTCAAAAACTTATAAATATGTGATTATGAGTTGTTTTGAGATGCAAGGAGTTTATAAGTTGAAAAATGAAGAAAATAGGCAAGTAAGTAGCCATTTCGGCTCGAATTGGCTTTATTTTGGTGAAATGCGCCAAAAAAAATTGAGAACTAAATAATTTACCTCCTTATTAATCAACTTCACCCATGCACGTGGCCAATCAACGAAGCTACCTACAGCTTGCCAAAGCGTTGTTATCTCAACCTCCTCTATCGGTACGGGTAGTGGGATGTCTTCGAACCCCGCAACCACTGAATCGATCCCAACCGAGTAATGATGTGGCCCCGCCGTAGCACCCGTCGTCGGTTGGGCACTACCATACGCCACCAAACTCAACGCGGTACTATTTGCATGCCCCGGGGCTAGAAGTGCACACCGGGTGTCTTCCTACACAAGTATATATATAAAAAGAAGATAGTTAAATAGGACTTTTACAACAGCATAGATATAACAAAATTCATTAAGGTAGAGGGTTACAAATCACCTGTAACTCTGGAAATTCATGCGGTGTTGGATTTTCAAGCTCCCTTGAGTCCGCATGTGTAGGAGTAGGAACCTGCAACAGTACATCAATCATTGCACCTCAAATCTCAATTAACTCGGTATTTTAAAACTTTTAATAACCCAATTGATTTTACCTCAGGTGGCACATCTTCACCACATATCTCATCTCCTCCATGTCTATCACCTTCTCCTTGTCCTTTTGGTTCAGAACATGAGTCGACCGGGGTACTAGTGAGGAACGGCAAAGTCGGTAAGTTCATCAGCTTCGCCCAAGCATTCAATTCACCAACTAACTCGTTGCGTACTTGTTCCTTAATTGATGCCACCTTGGCATCCAACTCCCCCGGTGAGTTAACATTGGCTCGAGATCTACCCGATTTTGTGTATTCGGGACCCATCACCTTATTCCATCCAAGCAATGACCCTCCCGAACCTACTACTCGTCCTGGATGGTATGACCTTCCCAAAGCTATGGTGAAAGGGTCATTCTCCACACTTTGTTCAAATTTTCCCTCCACCATCTCTTGAGTGTGCTCAAGCTATAGCATAAGGAAAAATGAGGTCAGTAAAACAGTTAATGGTTTGTACAGTGATTAGATGCAAAAGTGACTTAATTTCAACAATTCATAGGTAACTTACAAGCTTATCCGCCAGTTTTTTGGCTTCCGGAACCTTGATGGACCATTTTCCGGTTTTCTTATCAAACGAATGGAGAGAACAAAAGAAATCACCGGCACGACTCACCAATGTAGTGATCGTGGAACTAGAGGGTTCCTTCGATGCCACTAGATGCGCTTTAGGGTATAAACCTGAAGCGGCCCACTCAGGTCTCTTTTCACCAAAATTCTTAGGACCCATACGATGGACGTATTCCTTCTTTTCTACATTCGCTTGATTTTGCTCTCGAAGTTCCTACAAAACAAAAAATGTTAGTCTCATTAATACAAAAAGTGTCAAGCTATTATTCAATTGAGATCAGATTTACACAAACTTACAATGGATTTCTTTTGACTCTTCATTCTAACGAACTCTTACCAATCATCTTTTGACACGGTCGGCCATATTTTCCACGGGAGACGGTCATCCTCTTTGGCATTCTTCTTCTTTGTTTGCACCTTCTTCTTCTTGTGGATCCACCGATTAGTCAACTTGGTCTTAAAGCCTCTAAATCTTTCCGATAAGAAAGAGACAAACACCCTTTTCTTCTCGGGATCATTAGGAATAGAAAACTGCCTTTGCAAGCACAAATTAAAACCGATTATTAGTTTCTATTTATTAACAACCATAAGGTTAAGGTATCTTAAATTGTCTAAATGTGCTAAAAACACACTTACCCTTGTATCATCCCAAAATGCTTGAATCAAACCCGGAGGTACTTGCCGCATAACAACTGTAATGGGGATTTTCCGCGAACATATGCCAACTTGATTAGCATATTGTCGACGCCATTTGGGCCCGGGTTGGCCTTTAATGTCATACTCCAAGACCATGGGACCGTCCGGTTTCTTAAAGCTTCTCGTCGGACCCTTTCTTTTTCTTTCAGCCGGTGCCTTTTCCCCCCCTCCACCACCTGTGTTGTTTTCATCTTGTCCTTGGCCTTGACTTTCAGGAGTCGGGTTCTCACCAACAATCTCACGTGTTGTATTTACAATGGCCGGTGCACGTTCAGCTGAAATTTCGTAATCGTCAAGCCTACGCTCGAACTCATCTGGAGCCTGATCCTCTGGCTCACCCAAGTCATCCTCCTTATTCACATCATAAGGCACATCACTATCATCGGAGTCGTCATCCTCGTACTCGTCCTCATACTCATCATCGTCAATGTCCTCTACCAAAGGAGGATCATGATCGTCCGCCATGAGATATAAGCACCTGTCAAAGCAATCATAAAACAATATTAGTGTATAGTAAATTATATGCATGATAGTTATTATGGTTATGTAGAAGCTATTTAAGCCATTTTCACCTACTTATTATGGTCCTATAACCTTGTATATGCATGATAATGAGTACAAAATTCCAATTTCAATCTACATATGGAAAATAGGTTGTTAGAATGAATAAATGTTAGTTCATACACAAAACAAAGGAGTTGGGTTAAGTAGAAGCTATTTATGCCAGTTTCACCTACTTATGGTCCTATAACCTTGTATATGCATGATAATGAGTACACTTAGGCAATTTCAAACTACAAACATGTTAAATATATTGAATGTAGGTTGTTAGAATGAATAAATGTTAGTTCATACACAAAACAAAAGAATTGGGTTAAGTAGAAGCTATTTAAGCCAATTTCACCTACTTATGGTCCTATAACCTTGTTATGCATGATAATGAGTACACTTAGGCAATTTCAAACTACAAATAGATCATTTTAGCCTACTTATGCTCCTATATACATGATAACTAAACTATATTTGCAATGAAACCATTACTAACTTTTAATCAAACTACCTCATTCTGAAATTCCTTCGTTGTGGTCTGATCGCATATAACCTGCTTCGTTGTCTATGTCATTTAGTACAACAGGTCTAGGAACAGTGAAAGGTGTTGAATCATCAAACGCATCATATTCTTCCTCATCCTCAACATCTCCAATGCCTAGGATTCTTCTTTTGCCAGCTAGCACTATCATTCAAGTGGCCAAGATCTACAAGAGTAAAGTCCTCTTGTTTGACGTTACGCCTGGTATTATCAACCCACTTACACTTGAAAAGAGTAACCGTGAAGTCACAATAATCAAGCTCCCATATTTCTTGAATTCGACCATAGTATGACAACTCTGCATCGACAGGTGATTTATCCTTAGAACTTGCAAACTCCCTTGACGATGCCACAAGAGTTACACCACTGTTTTGGGTGGAGGAAGATTTCAAATCACGAGCCTCGGTCCAAAAAGTGTACCCATTGATGTCATATCCCTCAAATGAACGGACATCATCCCTAGGACCGTACGCAAGCCACCGTACTGTATCAGTCACATTAGTATCATTCAATCCACTCATTACTCGTTCACGAAACCAATCAACAAATTTCTTATTATGCAACTGCATAAGTGCCCTTTCACCTTTGGATGGAAATTCGGCACGCAAACAAGCCATGTGCTCGTCTTAATATGGGTGCACACCTGAAACATGGTGCAACACATAAAGGTGTGCTTGTAAGAACTGATCTCGGTCTGGTGACATTCATTTCGACCCAATTATTGTGCCATGACCATCAAGTTTACCTTCATGTTGAGAAGTAGGAAGACCAATAGGTTGAGCAAGGGCTATGTAGTCCGCCATAAAGTTACCTATCTCCTCACCCACTGTCCCTTGCATTATACTTCCTTCAGGGTGAGCTCGGTTCCGTACTTTATCTTGTAATGTACCCATGTGTCTTTCAAAAGGGTAGCACCACCTCATGAACACTGGACCGCACAACTTAATCTCACGCACCAAATGAAGAACCAGATGAACCATTATGTCAAAAAATGAGGGTGGGAAATACATCTCAAATTTGCACAAAGTCACAACCACATCTGCTTGCAAAGCATCTAGTGTACAAGGATCAAGAACTTTGCTACAAATTGTATTGAAAAATGAACAAAGGCTTGTAATCACTTCCCTCACGTGTTTCAGTAGAATACCACGGATTGCAATCGGTAGGAATACTTGCATCATAAATAATGTGACAATCATGGGATTTGAAAATTGTCAGCTTCAATTCTCCATTTAAGGTTACAAATCTTTTCATGTTAGATGAGTACCCTGATGGAACCTTAATGCCGTACAAACATGCACAAAACATACGTTTCTCTACCCTTGACAATGTATAGCAAGCCGGGGGTAAATAATTCTTTTCATCCTTCCCTTTACCCTTAACTTTCTTATTTGACGCATCTTTGGCCTTTCCCTTTCCCTTGCTCTTCTCCTTCCCTTTTTTCGAAACATTTTCATCTTCTATTCTCGGCTCCTTCCCCTTTCTAACCTTTTCTTAAGGCCACAATTCTGGACGAATCCCCATCTCTTTCAAATCTAACCGTGCACCCTTTCCGTCCTTTGTTTTGCCTGGGATATTCATAAGCGTCCCCAAAAGAGCATCACACACATTCTTCTCTATATGCATCACATCAAGACAATGCCTAACGTCATGTTCTCTCCAGTACGGCAGCTTCCAAAAGATTGATTCTTTCTTAAACAGAGCAGCTGAGACCACAGTTTTTTCTGATTTTCCAAACACCGTTCGTATCCCTTTCACCCGAGCACTAATCTCAGCACCAGTCAATGGTCTAGGCGCAGTATCCTCTTCCACAGTTCCATCGAAAGCCTTTTTCTGCCTACGGTACGGGTGATCACGCCTAAGGAACCTTCGAGTCCGTAGGTAGACATCTTTGTGAGAATGAGTCAGGTATATGCTTGACGTGTCATCAATACATATGGGGCATGCCTTTTTCCCTTTGACCTTGTACCCACACAAGTTTCCATATGCAGGGAAGTCATTCATGGTCCACATAAGGGTTGCACGCAATGTGAACATCTCGTTCTGATGAGCATCGAAAACGGAAACCCCTTCGTCCCACATCTTTCTCAAGTCGTCAATAAGCGGCGCAAGGTAAACATCTATGTCGTTTCCAGGTTGCTTAGGACCAGTTATTAGCAATGAAAGCATTACATACTTACTTTCATGCACAGCCAAGGAGGCAAATTATAAATCACTAAAAGTACCGGTCATGTGTTGTGTTGGGTAGTAAGAGTGTCAAATGGATTCATCCCGTCCGTGCACAACCCAAGCCTTAAATTTCTGACTTCATTACCAAATTCCTCAAACTTCAAATCAATGTTCTTCCACTGTGGAGAGTCACCTAGATGCTTCAGCATTCTATTTTTCTTTCTTCCCTCTGCATGCCACCTCAAGTTTTTAGCATTTTTTGGTATTGAGAACAGACGCTTAAACCTTGGAATAATGGGAAGATACCACAACACCTTAGCAGGAGGTCCCTCCGTGCCAGGATTGCAACTCATGCGCTTGTACCGCGACCGCTTGCATCGTGGACACTCCTGCAGTTTTTCATACTCATTTTGATACAAAATACAGTCATTAAGACTTAGGAATTTCATTCCCATCAGGCAACATATCACTTAATGCGGTCAACAAAGAAGTAAAACTGATGTCCGTCCACCCATGCTTTGACTTAATGTTGAAAAGTGTTAGCACGGCCGATAGTTTGGAGTATTTTTTGCACCCGGCATAGAAAGGCTTTTTGGAAGCCTCCGATAATAATTCAAACACTTCACCTTCAACACCTTGCAACATCTCATCCACTTGTTCATCCTCGACCTCATCCGCCTGATCTTCATCGGCTCCATCCTCACCATTATCAACAATATACTCATCATTCTCGTATTCCTTGTCCACATGAATCTTAGTGCTTCTAACATGCACATCATTCCGATCAAGATCCCCACTGTACTCTCCACTTTCTCCGTGCCAAATCCACACATGGTATAATTGCCTAAACCCACGACATAATACATGATCTCTAATGATTTCAACACTATCGACCACATTTACACAATTACAATCAACACAAGGACAATAAAGGCCTTTGCCTCCCAGTTTGCGTTGATAAGCTAAAGCCCTCTCGCAAAACTCTTGAACCCCATTCCAAAATTCCAATGTATCGCGTCTACCATACATCCAACCACGATCCTTCTCCATTTAGTAAATTGTCTATAAACATATATATCAACATATAATTTATAATGTGTAAGTGCTACATATTTTATGTAAATCAAATTCAAGTACAAAACGTGAATATACCATTCATATAGTGAAAAAATGCATGTTTCCAAAGGGTCCTTATCACTCCAACCTAACCCATCCTTGAATGTCTACTCTCACTAGTGAATGTATGTCAACTTTCCAATTTTAAGGAAAATCCGGCAGCATTTCCCCCTAGTTCTCCAAGTACACGATGTAGATAATTAATTACCCACATATGAACCCAGAGAACATAGTGAGGAAATGGTAAGCCAAGATGTTCCTTAAAATTGAATAGAAAACATACATTCACCACCTAAGTGAGAGAACACATTCAAGAACAGTCCCAACCGGGGACTATTCAAGACTTTCTCCTAATGAGAAAGCCTTGAACGGGTATCTAGGCATATGATGATGCAATTCAAGTATTCTATATATAGTTGTATTTATTTGCAATTAAAGAATACACAAGTTGCAATTTCATGAATCACCTTTTATTACATGGATAAATAGAAAGAAATATAGCTAATAAGTAAATTTTATAAGTCATACCAGTATAGCAACTACCCACTTGAGCTCAATATGTAGTCCTCAAGCTAATTAAACTCGTGCTCCAATTCACATATGAATCTATATATTAAAAAAGCAAAAATTAGCAACGTCACTAATTCTCTAATATATTCACAAATCTATAATGTATTCACAATTCTCTAATTTATTCACAACTAATTAAGTGGCAATATCACTATATCTCTAATTTATGCACAATTCTCTAATTTAATCACAATTCTCTAAATTATTCACAAATCTATAATGTAATCACAATTCTCTAATTTATTCACAATTTTCTAATTTATTCACAACTAATTAGAAGCAAGGTCACTAATATACACATTAAAACATGCAAAAACTCAACTAAGGAACAAGGTAATGCAAAATTATTAATATATTCACAATTACCCATTAAAACAACCTAAAATTACACATTAAAACATACAAAAACTCAACTAATTAAGTAACATTTTTACTAATCTCTATTATATTCATAATTACTCATTAAATCAACCTCAAAATAACCCATTAAAACATACAAATTTTTCAACTAAAGAACAAGGTAATGCAAAATTAATCTATTGTATAATATGTATTCAAAATTTACTTAACAATAATTGTTCAAAATGCTTGTTACCATCATATAGACTTCCCACATTGAATATCACACAAGTAGAGCAAATCTATTCAAGTTACAATGTAGCACAATTTTAATCTAAAATAAGATGAACCCATTAAGTTTCTTCACATTTCATATACAATCTAAGCAGATAGATAACAAATCTACCAATTTGCTCTACTTGAAAAGATGAACTTACCCTAAATTAGTTAGAGGTGGAAGAATCTAAGGGGATGAGAGAATGAGGAAGACCCTCGCTGGTGGAGGTCGACAAGAGGTGGAGGCGGTGCGCGCTGGTGGAGGTGGAGGCGGTGCGCGCTGCTGCTGTTGTTATTTGTGTCGAACAGAGAAGGGCGGTGGAGGCTGGCCGTGAAAGACAGAGAAGGGCAGGGCAAGGAGAATGGAGGTGGAGGTGGAGGTGGAGGCGGTGCGCGTTGGTGAAGGTGGCGGCTGTGGTGGAGGGAAAAGGTGGAGGCACTTCAAATACTGTGAAAGAGAACGAAAGAAGGGATGAACGAATGATGGGAAGGAAAGAGAAAGAGAGGAAGAAAAGAGAAAAAGACGCGGCATTTTTTTTTTGAATTTTGCACCGGTTTGAATGGCACGGGTTCAAAGCGGTGCCTTTTTTATCTTTGGCACCGGTTCAGGCTGAACCGGTGCCTTTTCTCTTTTGGTAAAATCCCTCCCAATTCTAGACCGGTTTTGGGCACCGGTTTAGCCTGAACAGGTGCCATATGGGGGGTGCCTAATGCTTTTTTTCTACTAGTGTCCATTTATTGAAATCATTTATGTCCACTTTAATGATTTCAAATTAAGAGCTGAAATAATATACAAATTTTGTTCACCTGTGGTGTTTCATTCACCAGGTGATCAACCTGATGAGCCCATCAAAACATAATTACCTTGGACATTTTATTTAATTTCCAAAATCATAATTAAATAAGAGGAAATGATATTTCTATTTTAAACATAGTTCTGCAAATATATAAATTCCTTATGTAATATGTATTCTCAAAACACACACAACTTAAACTACATAACTTGCTTCAATCCAAGTCTTTAATATGACTCTCATATCTTAGTCTATGGAAGGGGTTTAGTGATTTCTCACTCATAATAAAACTTTGCATATCACGATATCCCGCTTGTCATTGATCTCATAAATGAGGTGATATCTCATATATATTTGTTTGGATTTGTGATGCGACTCTGGATCCTTTTTTCTTTAACGGTGTCCTTTTAGTCACAGTACAATTTGATCCAAAACTTCCTCCTTAACTACTCATACTGTAGCCAAATACACATATTCTGATATTGGGTATGCAACAGTGCTCTGCTTTGAACTCTTCAAGCTTGTTGTCCTGCTCCATTCAGACACAAGTATGCATCTAAATCAACATATAGAATTATCTTTCCTATTTGGAAACTTGCATCCGTATAATCTTTTTTGACAACTTGTTCACTTTTAACACCATAAACTAGAAAAATTCCTTTAGTTCTTCTCAAGTACTCAAGGATTTTCTCTTTGCAACTTTTAATATGCTTATTCTGAATTTACTTGAATCCAGTTACACATGCACAAGTCATATGTAACATCTTACTATGTACATATCATGGCACATATAATGGACCCTTTTGCAAAAGGATGAGGTACATTATCAATACAACTCAACTCTATTAGCTTTTGAAAGCACTGAGTCTTAGAGTCTTTCTTCACGAAATTGTCAACATCCTTATCAATATAAGTCTCTCGATTCATTCTAATCATTCTTTAAGATTCACTTCGTGGATCTCGATTCCCAATATGTACTCAACATCTCCTAAGTTTATCATATAAAAACAACTCCTTAACCACTGCTTGACTTATTCAAGCATTGATATGTCATTTCATATGAAATGTATGTCATCTACATACATGACCAAGAAGTTCAATTACTCCCACTAAAATTCTTGTCTCTACAAGATTCCTTATCGTTCTTTCAAGGAAATCAAACTATTTGATTGCCTAATCAAAACTAATGTTCCAACTCCCTAATGCTTACTTCAATCCATAAATGAATTTCTTAAGTTTGCAAAACTCTTAGGTTGTATCATATACATACCATCCATCAAGAACATTTCATGAAGGTGATTTTTGATCTCCAATTCTAAAATTCATAATCGAAATCAACAATCACTAGAAGAATCTGAATAGGCTTACGCATCTAATATGTTTGACCCTATTTGTAAGACTATCATGGACTAGCACATCTTCACAGACATGGAGTCTATACTGGATTTCTTGACTTTAGAGAAGAAAAAGCCATGGCAGTACCTACCCTGCTCGCAGCTGGGGGACGGTCAAAAGGCATATCCATTTGAGTAAGAAGGGGGGAGGAAACAGGAGAAGTAAAAGGAGTGTGCGCAAAAAGCTCACCTAAACGAGAGGACTTGGAAGAAGAAGAGTCTGACTCAGCGGCCACGCAGGGCTCACTCATATTCTGACTATCAGAAGCATCGGACATTCTAAAATCTACAAAAACAAAAAAAGCCCCCAAAGAAGAAGAAAATATGGGGAGCCGAAAAACAAAAGTCAGTTTATGGGACAAGAGCAAGGGAAGAACAAAGAGAAAGAATCAAGAGTACAAATACAACAACAAAAAGGCGTAAAATTTTAAAATGGTAATTGAAACGAACAAAAAGACATAACTTTGTGAAGAAAAATACGAAAAGACGCAAAATTGGGCAAGTACATACAAGAAAAGGTACAAATTAGTACCTTTGAAAGCAAAAGTTGCAGAAAGCAACAGAATACAACAACAATGGCGAACTCAAGAAATCGAATAGAGGAAAGAATTCCAAACTGCAACCAAGAAAAAAGAAAGGCAATTTAGTAAAAAGGAGGGATAAAAAAGAGAAAAGCAAATATAGCAAGGAATTAAAGCAAGAAAAAAGATAAAGAGAGCAAGAACTTACAACAACAATGGAGGAACAGCGTGCGTCTGAAGAAGATAACGAAGAGCGAAAATTTTTAAAATGAAAGAAAAGAGGCATGGAAGATGAAAAAATGGGAAAGTAAAATAGATAAAAGGGGGGACAGTGAATTTAATGTAGAGAAAGCGGGCGGTTGGGCATGGAGTAAAACCAAACTGCCATGTCACTTCAGTAAAATTAAAATTGACGGCTTAGATGATTGACATGTGTCCCACTCATGCAAATACTATTCCGGCCTAAAAAACACTTTAGCGGGAGTGATCGAAATTCCTCTCCGCAAGTTCGTCATTTCTCAAACTTCAGCGGGAGTGATCGAAAACCCTCTTCGCAAGGTCGTCATTTCTCAGACTTCATCGAGAGTGATTGAAATTCCTCTCCGCAAGTTCGTCATTTCTCAAACTTCAACGAGAGTGATCGAAATTCCTCTTCACAAGTTCGTCATTTCTCAAACTTCAGCGGGAGTTATCGAAATTCCTCTCCGCAAGTTCGTCATTTCTCACACTTCAGCGGGAGTGATCAAAATTCCTCTCCGCAAGTTCGTCATTTCTCACATTTTAGCGGTAGTAATCAAAATTCCTCTCCGCAAGTTCATCATTTCTTAGACTTCAGCGGGAGTGATCGAAATTCCTCTCCGCAAGTTTGTCATTTCTTTTACCTCAGCGGGAGTGATCGAAATTCCTCCTTGCAGTTTCGGCGTGCCGTGGCTAGACGTGTGCGTCACAGGCAGAAAAGGAGCCATCATCAAAGCCGAACAATACAACCGTGTCATCACCAAAATTATAACCTGATCTCCCAAATCTCTGAATCGCATCACCAACCCAGAGACTTGAGGGGCTAGGAGTGTTCAGGGTAATTTGGCCAGACGACCCGTTAAGCTATGACCAATGAGTCTACACACTCAGAATAGCTGGCAAGAATGACCTCACGTCATCTCTTAAGGGGCTAGTTGTAGGGGATAGCTCCTGCTGAGCTATTCCTTCTAGTTGGGCTCAGTGAGGAAGATTCCATCGCGCAAAAAGAGTCGACATGAGTGACCTCATACCACCTTTGAGGGGCTACTTGTATAAGATAGCTCCCACTAGACTATCACCAAGCTCTCGGGGTGCGCACTCATTGCCAAAAGAAAGGATAAAAGAGGGGCTCACCAGCCCGGTAGAGTCAGCCAGCACAGCTGACTAGACAGGACTCTCCATAAAAGAGATCGTACACCTATAAGTAGAAAGAAAAGTACAATGGAAAGGGGTAAGAAACATAAGTCATTACACAATATATCTCTTTGAAAGCACACTTTCTCTCTTTAAACACTCTCTAACTTAGGCATCGGAGGGGGATTCCTCGAGCCACCCCCGAGGGCAGTTTACGTGTATTGCCTTATGCAGGTTGTCAACGGGACTTAGTTTACCCAGCGAAACCCTTGGATCCATACCTGGAACAACAAGTATAGAGGCAAGTCAAAGGGTCAAACCCAAAGGAACGGTAATGTTCTAGCGCTCTCAATAATGCGCCTAAGCTAGGTCGAAGACAAAGATAAAGAGAGAATACTAACAACTAACAAACAAAGAAACCAAACAAATAAAGCACTAGGAACGGGGATCAACAAGCAATCATGATAATTGTAGCAATTCGGGAACAACATGCAAATCAATGGTTGCAAAGACTAATGGTAAGAGAAATCAAAAGAGCTAAACAAGCAATCTCCTAGAGGTCTAACAAGCGCCAACTACGAGAGACACTAACTAGGAACGTCACAAATCGAACTCAATCGACAATTGCAATTCCTAAATCAATGGTATGTATCATTAGGAATTACAATGCAATTTAGAATAATTCTCAAGGCCTATCGAATCACACGCATGCACAATTTCCATTAATCACTTTAATCTCAACAATCAATGAACATAATCCCTAAATTAAGCACAATTAATCAATCATACAAGTTTCACCCAATCCCTATCCAAACAACTACCCTAACATCATCATCTAATCAACTAACAACTAAAGAAATCGAGAATCAACAGTATATAAAGAACAACTATACTAATCAAGTATCAAACAACAAAATCAATCCAAACAAAAAAGAATATTAAACAAAGTAATAAAATGAGATAGAGTTAGAAATGCTCATTGATAATAGAGAAGATCTTCAACACAACTGTCACCATTGAATCTTCAATCTCTCAATCACCATTGAAATTCCTCACTTTCTCTCCCTAAAATCTACTCCTAAACTAGCCCTAAAACTAGAGAGAGAAGCTCTTAACTAAGCTAAAATTATGATCTAATTTCAATCTATAATTGCTTAGCAAAATGGGGGTTCCAATAGGTATATATTGGAGGCGCGAAACAAAAACCGAGCAAAGCAAGTACCCAGGGAGGTGCACCCGCGCGGGATAGATGGTGCCCCCGCGCAGGCAGGTGGCGCGCCCGTGCTTGAGGTTTGCGTGCCCACGCTTTTCTTGGTTTCTTCGGCTCTTCTCGCGGCTTCGTGCGTTAGCAAAGGTCTTCAAATGAGCGCACTGAATGATGATGATGGACACCAAGAGTGGCAATCCCAAAAAGCACTTGACAGTGGGTTCAACACCCTATCTTCATGAGAGCATGGCTTGAGAGCACAAGAGCTAGAACTTGGAGAACCCACTTCCTTGCATCTTGAGCTTTCCTATTGCAATGAGCTTGCTCCAAAAGCATCTTCCACCTTAGTAATCCATCCATATCAAGGCCTGAACCTTATACAATACCTAAAACCACGAAAACAGAACAAATAAAAGAGAAAACACTAGAAAAACAATCAAAATGCACAAGACCACAAAATAAAAGAGAAAAGGTAAAATATAGAGCAAAAGCATAAATTTATGCATTTATTAAGAAGGAAAGCTATGAAAATAAGGTAAAACAACCTAAATGATCATCAAATGGGTGCCATTTATGACACCCATCACACCTTCAATTCGAGACTGATGATGGCTCGGTGGAGAAGATATATGGAGATCAGTTTGAGGGAAGGAAATGCTATGTAAATAGCTTGAAGAAACCTGAGGACTCAGTCAACCAAGAAGATAAGGGGTCCAAGCGGAAAGCAATGGATGTAGATGAACCCCAGCTCCCCGTAATGAACATCTACATGGCTGAGAACCCTAAGCAATACGGTAAGCCTAAGCCTATTAAAGAAGATGAAAGCATACCTTTGGGGGATTAACCCGGCTTGGATTGTGAGAGTGGGAAAGAACTTGGACCCCCAGCTCAGGGAAAAAAATCATTCAAGTACTTAGAGAATCAAAGACATCTTCGCTTTTACAGCAAATGAAATGCTAGGCATAGACCCCAAGGGGACGACGCACGAGCTGAATATTAAGGAGGGCTACAAGCCCGTCAAGCAAAAACTCCGACATGTTGGGCTGGAGAGAAACAAAGCTGCAGCCGCTGAGGTCAAGAAGCTTCTTGAATCGGGTTTCAATTGAGAATGCCAATATACTGAGTGGCTATTGTAGACACACATATGTGTCTCCCCAAAACAAAACCCGGTGATGAGTACCTTTCACGGCGAATCATAATCAAATGAGGTGAAAGTGTGGAAAGTCTAGTGTTGCGGGTAGTTTTAATTCTTTTCTTTCTCTCTGATTTTTTTTATCCATCCGGCTGTTTTTTTCTATAAATAGCCTTCTAAAACCTCCGTTTTCAATCATCAACTCTCTAGTTTTCTAATTCTCTTCTCTCTCTAAGCTAAATCTTATTCTCTCTCTCTCCTAGCTTTGCTCTACAAAATTCCGCATTCACAAGATCTAGAAACACCTAGCGTTGTTCGAAGTTGCCTTCGCCCTAGACGTGAAAGGTTTAAATTCAGAGGGTTTGGTCTCAAATCTAGTCTAAACTTTATTTAATCTCTATTTCAGTTATTTAATTTAATTGTTTGATTTATTATTTTCCTTGAAGTTACTAACGTGTGAATTTTTTTATTAGAAAGAGGTACGAGGCATCTAAGTAAGTGCTTTAATTGATTTATTGATATTATGATTTAGAAATCATGTCTAGGTTGTTATTATGATTCCTAGTGTCATGTTAGGGTGTTTTGATCTTCCTAGTATCATGTTTAGGGTAATAACTATAATTTCTAATATCAAATATGACAATTGTGATTCTTGCGATGCTTTCTATTCTTTTCCTAATATTCATGTTAGTATCATGTTAGGGCTAAAGCTTTGATCTTTTTTGTTTAGTGACATGCTAGGGTTTGTTATTAATCTTGTTCGTATCATGCCTAGGATCTTGCTATTAATATTATGCTTTAGCATTATTATGATAATTATGATTATGATTATTGTTGTGTTGAATTATATAATTTCATGTAATTTGTTAATTTACGAATTATTTCATGTTATTTGTTAACTGACGGATAACTTATATATAATTTGATTATTATTATGTTATTTGATATTTATTGTTATTGCTTGATCACACCTTTTATGCGTGTTTAAAGGGAATTGGTATTTATAATCATGGTTAATAAGATAATTAATAATCTTGTTTAGGGTAATATGATTATAATTCAAGTGATCGCCAATAATAGTTTTATTTGTGCATTATATTCAACCAACATAGATAAACAGCTTCTGTCGCCAGGCGCCAAAGCCAAATCGTTGGCACCGGGCTCAGTTTGCTAGCGCCAAGTTCTTCCAATACCGAGCAAGAAATATGCATTCTAATTTTGACCAGTTTTTAGCACTGTTTGCTCGATCCTACTTCATGATTGAGTTTTTCTCATTTTTCTGAAACCCATATGTGTTCTACATATGTACAAAACCCTTTGGGAATTCATGCTCCATCTACCTGATTGAACACTCTGTGCAACAAAGGGTACATCATGTTGAATTCACCAAACCATGGAAGCGAATTTTTTAACTCGTGGTGTCCCATCCACGCGCGCCAACCCTTCACAATTTGGCTTCCACGCGGTGCATTCGGACAATTAACCATGGACCCTCTTTGACTAAACAAAATCCCGAACTTTAGAGAACTAGAGCAATGGTTAGGTTGCAAATTCATTGCATCATATTGTGCATACTCTATGTGATTTTTCCTAACCGTTTGTTTGACTTGTGTTAAGACTCAATAAACTTATTAATGACTAAAAGAACTTTGCCTAATTAACTAATTAATTAATTTGAGTAATTGAAGTCTAATAATTTAATCAGAGTTGACTTAGTACGACTTTAGGCATACCCTATAGAGTGCTAATACCGAAAGCTGCCCCATATCAACGTTCCAGCAATGGCGCCGAGATTTTGACTGTAGCGCCACTCTGTGGAGTGTAGCGCCTGGCGACAGTTCTGTCGTTTGGCACTACACAGCATAGTGCGGCGCCAGTCCTGTCGTTTTGGCGATAATTCGGTATATTGCTTGAGTCATCACTTTGTGTCTAATTGAACAACTTGCTAAGCAATTCGATTTATTTTTATTAATAATAATACCTCATTAAGTCCTTAATTGAGTCTAGTCACATAGTCTAGCCACATGGTCTTACACAAGAGTCTTAATATGTCACCTACACTCATTACACTCACTAGCACACACTTGAGCATATGTCACCATGACCATGTCTTAAGTTCATGCATGAGTCGGTTCTTTCCGTCATTTAAGTTGGGGGTGCAGTCTATTCCAAATTTCTTCATATCCCTCCATCTACATCATCTTTCTTCACATCACAACTTTCATTCTTTCTAACTTCTTCCATCCATTGCATGTTGAATAAAGCTTGAGTCAAATAATTAACAGTGAATATCCCTAATTTCCCTTTCCACAGTAAATGGTCAAGGAGAGAAGGGAGATTAATCAAGGACAACCTCTTTATTCAAGTCTTACTTTTTGATAAACCGATTCGTCAAAAGAGGAAAGCTAAGAAGATAATGGCAACTCAAGAAGAAGTCAACGAACTTAGGAATCAATTGACTACCGTGACTGAGGCATTGAAGGCTTTAGCCCTCAAAATCAATGACCCTGTGAAACAACAACAAATGGATTTCATGCAAGAAAGCTTGAGTAGCTTTCTAGTGATTACAAGTTTCAAGGCATTAGTTCACAAGGGGTCTTGGTGGACAAAGAGCTTCTTTCGCATAAGTTCAATGCCACTGACATCCCTAAATTCAAGGCAACAGATAATCCTTATTTTCATCTAAGAGCTTTCGAAACAATAATGAGTATTAAGGGTATTGATAAGAAAGTGTTTCCCTCTATATTTTCTCTATCTCTTGAAATAGTTTGCCAACAATGGTCTTCTCCCTTGACAAAGAGAGAACCTCTACTTGGGAATCGATAGTAAACGCTTTCATTGATAGGTACAAGTGCAATATTCAAGTCGGAACAGATTATAGACAACTTGAGATGCTAAGACAAAAAGAGAATGAAGGCTTTACTTCTTTCATCAATAAGTGGAAGGAAACTTTTGCTAAGATGATTGAGGTGCCCACCGAAAAAGAATTTGTGAGGATGTTTATCAAGAATCTCCAAGAGAGGTATTCGAAGCATTTAAAATATCAACACAACTTGAATACTTTCAAAGCCGTTTATGACATCGGAATTGAAATCAAAGATAACCTCGCAAAACAAAAAGCTACTAACAATAGTAACCACGGTGGCTGGAAAGGAAAGAAGAACGACAGTCCTTCTTCTTCCAAAAACTCCCACTCTAGTAACAATGTTAGGACCTATGATCTCAGTGAAGTTTTAGCCATTGATAACGAAGGACCTAAGAAGAAACTAAGGAAACACTTCACCCCGATTGGGATGAGTTACGATACTGCCTTCAACCGACTCCATGCCAAGGGACTCATTACTCCCATTGGACCTATTCAAGATCTCGCACCTGAAAAGAGATTGCCTAGTTGGAATCCAGATGAACACTGTAAGTACCATCAAGGTAGGGGTCATGCTACTGAGAGTTGTTGGAAGCTAAAGGAGGCTATCCAACATTTGATTGATAATAACAAGCTTCCCATGCCTCCAGTTAACAAGAAGAGCAAGTGATGATAAAGCAAACGACACAAGACAAGAGGCAAGCTTCAACGACAAGATTTTGTGACCTCTTTTTCTATTATTTATTTACCCTTTTCCTAATAAGTCTAGCATAGGCACCTTTCTTTTCCCTTAGATTAATTTTGTAGTTTCTTTCTTTTCCCCTTTTAATAAAATGAGCATTTATTTCCTTGCATATGATGATCGCATTGCATTGCAATAAAATAAATAAATAAAAAATAAAAATTAATAAATAAATCCATGTCGAATTAAGCACAAGGTTTACCAATGATTTGAGGCACCCCTTGTATCCATATCATATCATCTTCACCCCTTCAAAATATGCAATCCTTTCTTCATAAATAACTTTGAGCCTCGTCTAACGATAGACCTTTCTTTCTTCAACCCACATCTAAATAACTTTGGGATGGGATGGTGCGCAACTTATGCAATTTTGAATTTCATAAAAAGCTTGAGTGATACAAAAGATTAAAATAGCAAAAATAAGCAATAAATAAAAGTGTACGAAAGGGAAAGTGTTCCAATGTCTTTGATATGAAAATGTCTTTGATAAGAACACGTCTCAGATTGCGTCTCTTATCGAGTGCTTGGTACCGTGCTTGAGAAACATGAATGCCAAGTGAGTGATAGACCACATGATCGGGATTGCCCACACTTATAATGATAAAAAAAAAAAAAGAAATGCAAAAGCAAAAAAAGAGAGCGAAAATAAAAAAGAGCTCAAAAGTGAGAAATCTCAAGCATAATAATACAAGGATCCAAATGCAAGGTTGCACACCTTGGGGGCTTATCTAGGGTCTTCAGCCTTTTATCCCTTTCTTCTTCAACCTTTAGTCTAACCACGTTACAACCTTTAAAAATACTTTTTTGAGGTATACACACTTGTGTGAGGCTTGGCTAGAGCTACGTTCGGCCTGATTCCTAACGGATACGTAGGAAACTTCACATCAAGGTGCGGCCGTAATAGACAAGCATTCATATTCACATTCACACACTTACACCATGATCATATCTAGGAATTTTAAATGCTCATCCCTTTTCACTAAGAGCTAAACTTGGGGGCTTGATCCCTACATCTTTAGCCTACCTAGACTAAGAGTCACCATTATTTGACTCTTCTAAAAATAATATCTTCCCACACACTTAGCCCTTGCGGCCTAACTTTAGTATCACTTTCACACACCGCACAGATACATGACCAAATATACTTCCCATAGGAACCCTTTGTCATGCAATCTTAACACAACGCTGAAGCATTCCTTTTCATATCAACATCACTCATCAATCATAATCATCATTGCATCACAAAGTCTGAAGTACCTAGCCTCCGCGTCTAATTTACCTAAATACTTTCATTATCGATTCAACTAGGATAGTCTAAAATGTTATAATCCTTATACTGTGAGAGACAACGTTAACGGATTAAGCTCATTCAACATGCACCCTCAAGCACTTTGATTTCTTTTTGCGTCTTTTCGGGAGAAAGTCGGTACCCTCCACGAAAAATGGCGGAAAATTTTTGCTTTTTTGCATTTTTGAGTCACACGATCACACTATAATGCACACACGAATCATGAACACGTTGAGTCATGTCGTGTCATATCACCTTAATTTGAGTCTAACACATATGTCAACCATTCGAGTCGAGTCAACCTCGAGTCAATCATAGTGAGTCAAGTTCATACCTTGAGTCATGACAAGTCAATGAGTCAAACAACACTAATTAAATCTTAGGTCAACTCTAAAGAAAGATAGGCAAAGTCCTGTAGTCAAAGATAAAAATGCAGGTGCATCCCAGCAAGCGAGGACATTCCCGGATTTTTTCGAAAAAAAACGCGAATATGACACAGGAGATTCCTCCATGATAAGATTAGTTACATTAATCGGTAAATTAGAGTTGAAGAGCTTTAATTTACAAAAGATTTGAGCGGATTTGGTTGAAAGGAAATGACCAAGTTTAAAGTTCCAGGCGAAACTGAGCAACAACGGCAGCAAGAGCATAATCGGGAAGACCCAACTCCAGCGCCAGACAACAACATCTGGCGTCTGGAAATAGATTTCAGTGCCTAGCACTAGATCCCAGCGTCTGGCGACAGAACAAAACTGCAGCGCCAGAGATATTTCAGCAGCGGTAGAGCTCGAAGCCTCTCAGAACAGCAATTTCGGGTTCCTTGGTACGCTAATTAGCCCCTATAAGCAATTTAACATGATTGAGTAGTCGATTTGATTACAACCGTAAATAAGTAATCGACCTGACGAAAGATCGTCTCACTTAGCTTAAAGCGCCTAAACATTGGCTCATCACAAAGGCTCCGACATACTAGTTCAGAAGCACCGTCGTAATGGTTCACATCACCAACATACAGGTTCATAATTCAAAGTACCGACATACTTGTTTACAAGCAGTAGAAGCGTCGACGCACTGGCTAAAGCAAAGTTGAAGCGAGCTTTAAATATCGACAAGCTCTGGTCTTTTATAGTTTTCTTTGGAATATTATCGCAACTACAGAGAATCACTTCAAGAGAAGTAATCTTCGAAAGCACTTCGTTACGATCGTGGGGGTTGTCACCAAAGATTTGAGAAGATAGCACGAGATGGGCGGTCTTCGATGGCGTTCGCTAAGATTGTGGAGATTGTCACAAAAGATTTGAGAAGATAGCACGAGATGGGCGGTCTTCGACGGCATTCGCTAAGATTGTGGAGGTTGTCACCAAAGATTTGAGAAGATAGCACGAGATGGGAAGTCTTCGATAGCATTCGCTAAGATTGTGGAGGTTATCACCAAGATTTGACAAGATAGCATAAGATGGGCGGTCTTTGACGACATTCCCTAATATTGTAGAGGTTGTCGCCGAGATTTGAGATGGGCGGTTCGTGATGAGGCGGTCTTCGGCGACTTTTGCTATGATTGGGAAGGTTGTCACTATGATTCAAGAAAAAGAAGCTATTTATTCAGAGACGCGTGAACATATCCAAAAAGCTCTATTATTCGGAGACGAGTGAACATCAAAACAACAAGATGGCATTCCGTAGATTATGGAAGGTCATCACAGACAACAGCAAATGCAACAACAAATTGGTTACCAGCGGAGACTTGTGCTCGATGGTGCAAGATAAGCGTTTCTTAACTCTATATCTGTTTTAAGTAATGCTAGTTTTCAGGTATCGACGTTACAAGAATGATTTAGGATCGCAGAACGTTCTGAATCATTCTCCGTCCCTATCGATACTTTGACAATCGTTTTCGAAACTGACGTTTCTTCAAACTCAGTCAAAGTGGGGGCTTCTATAGACACCTATTTGTGTCTCCCCAAAACCAAACCCGGTGATGAGTACCTTCACGTCAAATCATAATCAAATGAGGTGAAAGTGTGGAAAGTCTAGTGTTGCGGCTAGTTTTAATTCTTTTCTTTCTCTCTGTTTTTAAAAATCTATTTCTAGAAAACAGCCGATCCAGTTTGGTTTGATCCATGGCAAGGGTCCAAAAATAGTGTAGTTGGGTTGGGTTTGAAAAGAGCTTTCCAACGATATATTATAAGCCCAATTCCGATGAATAATGAGGAAAATATGGCCAAATTACTAAACAGGGCCCGGTTTGATATTTATGTGCGGCCCAATGATCTAGAGGAGGACCTAATATTGATTTATCATTCCTAATGAAATTAGAATTGATTTTAGTCTTCCAGATTCTTCTATGAGGTTCTTCTCATTCCTAATTTAATAAGCATTGATAAATTGACTTTGGTTGACTTTTTGGAGTTTTAATCAGAATAAAATAGTGTTTTTAAGGAAAATACGATTTTGCCCTTCTATACGGCTAAATTTTATCAAAATTAAGAAAAGGCGTGAAACTGATTATTAGCGCCTGACGACAGCATTAGCGCCTGGCACTAAGGCTTGGCGCTTGGCGCTAATGTCCGGCGCTTGGCGCCAATGTTGTTTTATTCTCGTTGAAACTCTAATTTGTTTTTTTATCCATCCAGCTGATTTTCTCTATAAATAGCCTCCTAAAACCTCCGTTTTCAATCATCAACTCTCTAGTTTTCTAATTCTCTTCTCTCTCTAAACTTAAGCTTATTCTCTCTCTCTCCTAGCTTTTCTCTATAAAATTTCGCATTCACAAAATCTAGAAACACCTAGCATTGTTCGAAGTTGCCTTCGCCCTAGACGTGAAAGGTTTGATTTTTGAGGGTTTGGTCCTAGATCTAGTCTAAACTTTATTTAATCTCTTATTCAGTTATTTAATAAATTAAATTGTTTGATTTCTTATTTTCTTTGAAGTTACTAACATGTGTATTTTGTTATTAGAAAGAGGTACGAGGCATCCAAGTAAGTGCTTTAATTGGTTTATTGATATTATGATTTAGAAATCATGTCTAGGTTGTTATTACGATTCCTAGTGTCATGTTAGGTTGTTTTGATTTTCCTAATATCATGTTTAGGGTAATAACTATAATTTCTAATATCAAATATGACAATTGTGATTCTTGCGATGCTTCCTATTCTTTTCCTAATATTCATGTTAGTATCATGTTAGGGCTAAAGCCTTGATCTTTATTGTTTAGTGACATGCTAGGGTTTGTTATTAATCTTGTTAGTATCATGCCTATGATCTTGATATTAATATTATGCTTTAACATGATTATGATAATTATGATTATGATTATTGTTGTGTTGAATTATATAATTTCATGTAATTTGTTAATTTACGAATTATTTCATGTTATTTGATAATTGACGGATAACTTATGTATAATTTGATTATTATTATGTTGCTTGATGTTTTATTGTTATTGCTTGATCACACCTTTTTATGCATGTTTAAAGGGAATTGATACTTGTAATCACGCTTAATAAGATAATTAATAATATTGTTTAGGGTACTATAATTATAATTCAAGTGATCGCTAATAATAGTTTTATTTGTACATTATATTCAACCAACATAGATAAACAGGTTTAGGGTTAAACCTATTGATTGCATGTTAGTCAGAAAGTACACATGAATACGATCAGAATAAAGTAGAGGCTTGTTATTAGGGCAGGTTCAATCTCTTTGAGGTTGGATTTGTACCTTCATCCCCGAACTACCAGTCATGGTTTCAGACCTAATGGAGTTGACGATCTCTTGGATCGTTAAGAGGTGTAACCTTCACCTCGTGAACGGTTTATAAGTTCCTAAAATTTGTTGGTGACTCTTTTGCTCTAGCTTCCTTCCCTTGGACGCCACCATACTTTAGTGTATGATCACAGTGGGGTTCAAGTTTAGGGTGATGCTTTAAATATTCCCTATAGCTATCTAACGTGATGCTTGTAAGGAAGCCAAATTGCTCTTGGCGTTTTTGTGTAGACTTCACATATTTGAATAAGGCATGTTCGAAGGATGATCATCCTTTGCCTAAGATTAATAGGTTGGTGGATTTGATCGCTGGTCACGCCCTCCTAAGCTTCATGGATGCCAATGTGGGGTATCATCAGATACCCATGTCAGAAAAGGATCAAGCCCACACGGCCATCATCACTAGCCAAGGGGTATACTATTATAATGTGATGCTATTCGGCTTGAAGAATGCTAGGGCTACATACCTGCGCCTGATGAATAAAATCTTTGAAGGGCAGCTAGGCTGGAATGTTGAGGCCTATGTTGATGACATGATTGTTAAAACCAAAGAGAGCTCGGATCATATAGCAGACCTAAGGGAAACATTCACCACCCTAAGAAAATATAAGATGAAGCTCATTTCCACTAAATATGTTTTCGGGGTTCAAGGAGGAAAGTGTCTAGGCTTTATGGTTGATCATCATGGCATTGATACCAACCCATACGAAATCCAGGCCATTCTTGACATGGAATCCCTCCAAAATGTGAAAGAAGTGCAACGCCTTATTGCTTAGCTGCGTTAGGGAGATTCATATCCTGAATAGCTGATTAGAGTTTATCCTTTTTCAAGGCGCTCAAGAGGCCCAAGTTCTTGTGGGATGAGGAGGCTGAGAAAGCTTTTCAGTAATTAAAAGAGCATTTGATGAACACCCTGAAGCTTGTTAGCCCCCTCCCCGGGGAAACATTGTTCGTATACTTGGCCATATCATAATATGCCCTGAGTGCGGTTCTTGCGGAGGAGAGAGAAGAAAGCCAAGCACCTGTCTACTTTGTCAGCCATGCCTTAAGGGGGGCCAAGACACGATATAACCTCATTGAA
Source organism: Chenopodium quinoa (assembly GCF_001683475.1). NCBI lineage: Eukaryota > Viridiplantae > Streptophyta > Magnoliopsida > Caryophyllales > Amaranthaceae > Chenopodium > Chenopodium quinoa. Next base: position 85,633 of record NW_018742538.1, on the reverse strand, counting down.
AAAGTGGTTTACGCTTAGCAAGAAGTTAAAGCCATACTTTCAAGCACACCCAATCAAAGTACTCACTAGCCAGCCAATAAAAAAAAGTACTAGAGAGCAAAAACCAATCATCCCGGATGAAAGATTGGTCGTATCAGTTGGCTGACTTTGGAATTGAGTTTGAGCCCCGCAATGCTATCAAAGCCAAAGCCCTGGCTGACTTCATAGCTGAATTTGCTCACATGCCTACTCCAATAGACACCTCTATCCCTTGGGCTCTTTACGTGGATAGGCCGTCTAATAAGGCTGAAAGTGGGGCTGGGCTAATCATCATTTCCTCGAAAAGAGAGAAGTTTTAATATGCTGTTAAGTTCTCTTTTCATGCTTCCAACAATGAGGCTGAGTATAAAGCCCTCATCTTGGGGCTAAACTTATGTTAGTTCATGAAAATCAAGTTTGTGCAAGTATGCTCAGACTCACAGCTCATAGTGGAGCAAATGACAAGAGAATTTGATGTGAAGAAGGAAAACATGAAGGCTTACTTTGAAAAGGCTAAAAGCTTAGAAAAATTGTTTGATAACTTCGAGATCAAGCACATTCCCCACTCAGAAAATCAGCAAGCTGATGCTCTTGCCCGCCTAACAAGCTCAGGTAAGGGGATAGCCACCCGAAACATCATGTGGGAAGCTTTGGAAAAACCAAGTACTCAAAAGGCCCGCCATCATGGAAATTGATATAGGTAACTTGGATGAATCAAACCATTCTATGCTTAAAGGGGGAGCTACCTAAGGATACCCCTGATTTCAAGATGATTAAGAAATAGGCTGAATAGTTCGTCCTTCATGATGGGACCCTTTATAAAAAATATTTTACTCACCCTTTGCTCAAGTGCATCACCCCGGAGGAGGAGAATTATGTACTTGGAGAAATCCACTAAGGGGCTTGTCGCAGCCATCAGGGTAGAAGGACTATAGCGGGAAAGGCGCTAAGGGTTAGTACTATTGGCCCACCCTGATGCATGATGCCATGAATATTGTCAAGAGATGTGAAAGATTTCAAATATTTTTTGATATACGCATATACCTCATACCCCGGCCAATGCCCTCACAAGTATTCAGTCGGTCTTACCCTTCGATCGCTAGAGCATGGATATCCTAGGGCCATTTCCCATGGCCTCAGGGCAAAGGAAGTTTCTGATAGTAGCGGTTGATTATTTCACCAAGTGGGTTTAGGCCGATCCAGTAGCAACCATCACCAATAAACAAATCCAGAAATTCATATGGAGAAACATTATCAACCGCTTCGGGTACCTTGCATTTTGATTTCAGACAATGGCCGGCAGTTTAATAGCAGGCCAACTAGGGAGTATTGTGGGAGTTTTGAGATCAAAACAAGGTTTTCAGCTGTATGCCGACCCCAAACAAACGGCCAAGCTGAGGCAGCAAATAAAACAATATGGAGGGGCCGAAGACAATTCTGGAAGGCACGAAAGGATCTTGGGTGGATGACTTGCCTGGGTTATTGTGGTCCATTCATACCACCACCAAAGAACCTACGGGGCAAACCCCTTTTGCCTTAGTGTATAGGAGTGATGTTTTACGCCCGTAGTGGTTGGAATCCCGTCTCCTTGGTTTACCTTCTATGACTTCACTTAAAATGATGAACTGAAGCCTTTGGCCTTAGACATACTCCCAGAGATAAGAGGAGACGCTTTGCTTTGCTCTATAGCATACAAGCAAAGGATAACTCGCTACTACAACAAGAGAGTCAAGGAAAAACCCCTAACTGAGGGTGACTGGGTAATACGAAAGTGTTAGGCCGCTAGCAAGCCTCCGGCATAGGGAAAGCTAAGCCCAAATTGGTAAAGGCTTTACAAGATTAAAGAGGTGATTCGCTCGGGGACCTTTTGCTTACAAACTCCTAGTTGTAAGGACCTCCCTCGGCCATGGAATGATGATAACCTTCGAAGGTTTTATGTTTGAACTCTCCCTTACAGTGATGCCCTAGGGGCAATAAGAGCCGATACGAGGAAATCAACTTTACTATATAATATAGTACATCATTGTAATACTTTTGCATTAATGTTAATATAATGAAAAAACCTTCTGCTGGGATGTTTGCCCTTTATATTTCGCACTTTGTCATTTTCTTTATTAGTTTATTTTTTGAACTTTTATATCGCTTGTTAGCATAGCCGACAATTATTTAATAGCACCACATGTCTGGCCTAGGGCATTATTGTTAACTAAGTTAACAATTATTAAAGTTTGTTCCAATATTAGGGGAAAGATGCTAGCCTATGCTCAAACATTTAAGATAGATACATGGCCCAGAGATCATTCATAACTTGGGGCTCGTTTAGCCCTCATCCTACTTTAAAGAGTTGGAAAGCCCAGCTCTCATATGTCTTGTAACTTGGGGCTCGTTTTAGCCCCAAAATTCTTAACGTTATCAATAATGACTTGGAATAGCCCAGCTCTCATACAGCTCCTAGCTTGGGGCTCGTTTTTAGCCCCTAGTTTGTTTACAATGTCAATTCAAAATTCATAACTAAGGGTTCGTTTAGCCCCCAGGTGTTCATACAATTCCCGTTCTCATGAAAAATAATATAAGGCTCGTTTTAGCCCAAACAAAGCAACAATAGCGGCCTAAAGTTACTCATCAAATGCTAGGGGTTTCTTTTTGGCCCCTAGGGGTAAATGATCAAGTAAGGAGCAAGTATTCAGCAAAGGATATTGAAAGGGAAAGCATACAAATCCCATGGCATCGTAAAAACAAAGTGAAAGTCGAATAAGCGGTTACAAGTCATCTAAAAAGACAAGGTTAAAGTTCAAAATCAAAAACAAAAGATCATAAGTTTCATACATCCCAAAGAAATTCGTCAAGTCTAGAACTTAGTCAAGTCTAGAGCAAAAGGTTGGAGAAGCTACCCCTCGATCCCACACTCTACTGGTTCTCCTCTTCCCTAATCTTCCTCTCTTTCTCCTCTTCGGCAGCACAGATGAGGTCCTTAACCTCATCCTGCACCTCGGGATAAGAATCTTATAGCCTGAAAGAAGCAAAGGTCGTCTCCATGTGGTCCTGGGCATCAGCTATCCCGGCCTCGAAGGCCTCGTACCCAGTCTTGGACTGAAAATAAGAAAAGGCGGGAGACTGTTTCCATTCAACAATCACCTCCTCCTGGACTGCTTGGCTCTCTCCCGAGCCTTGGTCAGCTTTTCTTTTAGGCCCGCCACCTTTTCCTTCTTTGTCTTCAGCATATCGGTCTAATTTTTCTTCTTGTCCCTAGACTCAGCAAGCTTGGCCTCAAAAGCCTTGGTGTTAGTCTCCCCATCCTTCTAGGCATCAAAGAGATCATGTCGGGCTTTCTCCAAGGCACTCTTAGTTGAGTTAAGCTCCTCCTTTTGATCATGAATCTTAAACCAGGCTGCTGACAACTCCATCCACAGGTCACACACATCCTGCACTGCGCACCTCTTGTAGTCCTCAGCCATCACGCTCAAAGTTGCGCCAACCTGCATGAATAATAATTTAAAGTTAGTGTAAGTCGAAGGGCAAGAAACCATTGCAAAGCATAAAGATGCAGACCTTCAGAACACTATCAACAGAGGAGTAGAAGAACTTAGCTGGGTCCTTCTTCACAGTATCAGCATCTTCGGTCAAAGAGAAGAGGGGCATGTGATCCTTCACCATATCCCTGCGCCCCTTCTTAGTCATGGGCATGAAGGGCTCGCTGAACACGGGAATAGGGGCTCGTCCTCACAGTCATCATCACCCTCGTCTTCACTTTCCTCAATGCGAGGACGCTTTCCTTGCGACCCAAAGACCTCAGCCTCTAGAAGCTCAATATGCTGAGAGATGGCAGCGGAGACATGATGAGAGCCATGATCATCCAGCTCCATGGTCTCTCGAGAAGATCCTTCCCCCTTTCACTTGTCTTCTTCCTCGACTTTGCATTCTGAAAAGACAAGTTAAACAAGTAGCAAAAAAGAAATCACTAAAGAAATAAACTATGGAAAAAGGTGTATACAGGGGGAGGATGAGGAACACTCATGCTTCCTCTGGTTAAGGAATTCCTAATCTTCCCTGCTCGAAAATTACCATGCGACATCACACGCTGGAGTTTTCCTTTCAACTGTTTATAAGCAATATCTGCAATCAAACATTCATACAAACTCGTTAGTAACAAAACTCGGGAGGAAAATACATAAAAGAGTTAGCTTAAATAAACAAAAGCAGATCCTACCCCTATCATAAGTTCGGCTCAAACCCACGACACTCAAAAACTGCTCCTTTTTCAAATGCCTATCCTTCATGATCCACATGGTTAGGTTCTTCTCTTTTGTTCCTTTTTCCTTAAAGGATTGCAGCGAAATAACCCCCACGGCTTCATCAACGCTCATAGCAGGAACATTGTAGTTCAACTCAACCCTAGGCAAGACACTATAATCTCGAGGTATCCTCCAACCCCTAACATGAAAAATGAAAAGAAAGGTATGGCGAAAGCCCTTCTGGCTTTAAGGTTTCGTGTGAATAGTGAGGTAGAACTCCCTATCATAAAAGGCATACCAACCATGACTATCTACATTACTTGGGACCTCTTAAAGCCGGTGGGTATTCTTAAAAGCGATTACAGTACATTGGGCCCCTAGCAAACTACATATGGCTATGCGGGCATTTATTGTCAACCGGGAGTTAGGAGCAAGCTGGGTAATAAACAAATTGTACTCATTCAACAATTCCTCAATAAAAGGGTGCAGTGGAAATCTCAGCCCATTCTCCAAACAATCCTTATATACAGCTATACACCCGGGAGGAGGGTTATCTACAGTACTATCACCCCCGGGAAAAGAAATGAGAAAAGGCTCCTTAATATGGTATTTTTTTTTGCAAATGTCTAGTCCCCCCTGACAAAGATCTAAGCCAAGCGGGGGTGGGATGGCACATTAAGGGGCTAAGATCCTAGTAGGTAATTTAAAAGGTACCGGCTCCCCAAGAGAAGAAGTATATGTATCATCTTCACTTGACATAGTTACAACACCGTTAATAAGCAATCTGTTCAAACTACCCCTAGCAGTCGGGTTACGTGCAAGAGAAACGTCCTTAGAGGAAGGAGGCAAATAATAATCAAAGTCTAAATCATGCTCAAGCGGAGGGGATGGCACATACAAAAATGGCACACCCAAAGGAACAGATTTATCAACACTTTTACCAACTACATTTATAACAAGTTTTCCCTCCGACCAAATTTCACTTGACAAGTCATAAGAGTTTAGGCCGGAGAGAGGATCCGGATAATCTTGAGTCACTTAGTTATTCATAACACATGCATAGCACAACTAAAGATTACCCTAAAAAATGCTTAATGTACATACAAACACAACAAGCGTACCTCTCTAAGCTTAACATCATCAATAGCGCGGCTGAGGAACAATCAAGCATACAAGGAAAAATAACAAACAATTACTTAACATGAAAATATGATGCTTAAAGCTTAAGAAACTAAGTTTTGAAAGCTCACCAAGTGGTCAGAGAGGCCGGAAGAATTCCCTTGCACTAAGTCAAGTGCGCCCCGGGGGGGAGATATTCCTACAATATCAACAAGAAGCTCAAGGTGTTAGAAAAATCTCAAAAGTCAAGCCTAGAGGAGGTAAATTCCATGTGCAAAACTTTCATACAAGTCGAGCCCTCATCATAAAAATAATAAAAAAATAAAACCTTAAATTTCGCTAAATAAGCCGAGAGCTGGGCTCGGCATCAAGGCCCTCAGCATTCTCAGCGTTCACATATCAAGACAAGCATTATGAGGGCTCGCGTAGCCTAGGGGCTATCTCGCATACCCCTTCGGCCTAGAACCAAAGGCCCTTGGCCCAGAAGATAACCCCTACGCACACTCTCCCGTTTTTGCCTCAACTCTTAGCCCAAGTATCCAATCTCTCCCTAAGATTGGCATTTAACACAAAAATATAAATAATATCAAACTCCCGCTAAAAAAGCCGAAAGCTAGGCGCTTCCCCCTCCAAGCTCTCGGCCCCGCATAGTCGACTCCTCCAAGCCCCGGGATCAGCTCGCTCACCCTCTCGGCACTACCTCGCCCATTCCGATCTCTCATGCTCTCAGCCAACTTACCTAACCCCTCTCGGATTATCAGTAAAAAATAAAAATAAAAATAAAAAAATTATCTTTACCCAGATCCGAGAGCTTGGCCTAAAAGCAAGCAGACCCCTCGGTAGGGCCACGAAGGCCCTCGATCAGATGTGAACTCCCTCGGCCTATTAGGTAACTCCCTCGGCCAGCGCAATCCAACCCCTTGGCTGGGTAAGCTTGCCATCAGCTCTCTCTCTCCGGCATACTGATAAGTGACTTTTATGTCACTTTTAGGGCTTTTATTGAGTCGCTTTCCAGCTTATTTTCCAATAATTTAGCCCATTTTGTTCTTTATTTCTTTTATTTGCTTATTCTCGTCTCTTATCTTTATTTTGAGTATTTTAGTAGTTTTTAATAGTTTTTAGTTTATTTTCGTATTTTTAGTTAATAATTCCTAGTTTCTCTCATTTTCTTATTTTATTTCCATATTTGTTTTCTTTATTTTATTTTTATTTAATTTCTTTTGATTTTATTTTTTAAGTTATTTTATTTTATTTTATCTTTATCTTATTTTATTTTATCTCGTGGTAATACCCTCGTGATTTTGGTTGTAGGTGTTCTGGGGTTTCAAAGTCATATTCGTAGTTGCCCACCTCTTATCCTTCACCACACGACCACCTATCCTACACCACAACTCAACCTCATCTCCCAATCCCCTGCTTTCCTCAACAACACCAACAACAATAGCAGCAAATCAACATCACTCACAATACCAACATCACCCACAAACCACGCATTCCCACATCCAGACTCACGCAACCCCACAACCACCACCAATCTTAGCCTCCACAGTCGCCGCAACCACCAACTCCACCTCTTCACATCAATTCTCCCCTTCTCCACTGCTTTCCACACACCAAACAACCACCAGCAACCCCTGCTCCCTCACGCAAAATCGCCAGCAATCACCACCACACTCCCCTGATTTCCCTCTCCTCTTCTCACCTTCACGCAACAACAACAACCACCCAAATCACCACCAAACCACTCACCAATTAAACCCCTCAACTCACAGCAACCACAAACTCCAGCCGTGTCAGACCCCCATTTAATCCACCTCACGCAACCCCTCAGCCACCATAAAGCCCGAGCGGCTGCGGCATCAACAACACCTACTTGCACCACCTCCAATCAGCCACGCAACTTACAGCAACCAGCAACACCAACCTCTGCCACCTTCCCCTGCATCACCTCGCAATTATTCACCTCAAATTAACCACCGTCACACACTCACCAACAACCTCTAACAGAGCAGCCAATTTGCGGCCCCGCAGCCCTATCAGAAAGCGCGCAATTGGAATCTAAAATCAGAGTTGAGGCAGTAAGTTTGCGCGACCCTGTGCGCGACTTCTGTACGGGCGCGCAAATGTGGGTCAATCACGAGCTTTTCACGTGATTTTAATGAAAATCGGACGACTGCGATGTGATGATGCTTGATGATGATAATACTAATTGAATTTGGGGTGATGATGGTTGATGATGCGTAAATGGCGAAGTCCAAATATCAGAGCAACCACGAAGTGAATTTTGGGGAATTAGGAGTCTGATGCTTTTCGTGGGTTTACATCTATTTTTTGTTTTCCTTTTTTTTTTCTTCTTCTTTATTTTAGTTTTGTTATGTAATTAGTTTATTTAGTTTTCTTTTTATTTTCCTTTTATTTTAACTTGTATTATAAATACCCCTTTTGGGTTCAATACTCTCTTAACTTTCAATCAACATTTTATTTTAGATAGATTATATTAGTTTAGACTCTTTTATTTTCTCTCTCTTAGGGTTAGATTATGATTTTCTCTCTCTAGTTTAGGAGTAGTTGTAGAGAGAGAAAGCTTGGATTTCCATGGAGTTTTTGAGAGGTTGAAGAAGCAACTTTGTGGAACTTCTTATCATCTATTCAATGAGCATTTTCTAACTTTCTCTCATCTTTATTTCTTTGCTTAATTCTTTGTTTTTGCTTTTTTTTTTGTTGATTTGAGTAGATTAATTAGTTTGTTTGTTTAATCTTGTTTTTATTCTTATTTTACCTTGTTTTCCATGTCTTTCTTCATTATGTTAGCTTAGGTCTTGTTCTAGGGAATTGGATGAAGGTTATATTAATGAATTGAATGGTTGATTGTGATTAGTACTAAATTCTTTCTTGATTATTGTGTATAGGTGATGCTTTTATGGATTAGAATCTTTCTAGCTAATCAATTCTATGCTCTTAATTGTGCTTTCAATCAATTGTGCGAGAGTGAGTTGGTTGAGAGCCCTAAATTCTTCTATACCTTTGCTAGGCTAGTGCTAGTTCATGAGAGTGAATTAGTTTAGTAGGATAATTAACATGCTTAATTGTGCGAGAGTGAGTTAAGTGTGTTGATGTTCCTAATCGAGGTCATTTTCATCTATTTGTATGATGTTGTTTAATGCATTGATGTGATTGGATTCCACTTTCCCTAGTTTTAGTTATTTTCTCTTAGTAGTGTTTGGTTTAATCTCTCCCTATTTCACAACCTTTCCTACTAGTTTAATTTGCACAAATTGATACACTTAGTCTTCGTGGTTCGACCCTTTACTTGCCACTAACTAGTTTAGTGTAGGTTTAGGTATTATAAATGATTAATTTGGTTAGGGTTAGTAGACCAACGACCTACTTCCACCCTCGATCACATACCTCACCTCAGAAAGAAAACTCGCAAATCTAAAGCCTCGCTCACCCCTGCTCACCTCCTTTAGTTTTCCTCCTTTTATCTCACTTAAACCCTAAATAACAAACTCATAAATTCAACTTAACCCTTTAACTTGATCTTATCCCTTCTAAACCCCTTGGGTCGCTCAACGGCACGCCCGTCTACCCTCTCGAAATTTGGGTAACCCTCTCGGACAGCCACCCTACCCCATCAGCCTACCAGTCCAACCCCTCCGACAACCCTCGATGTGTGCACCCTGCTCTCTCGACCTCTCATCTCTCTCTCCGCGCACCAGGCCGAGAGCTCAACTGTCTTTCCCTCAGCGGGTTCGCACCTCTCGCCCCCCTCAGCAACTCAACCCCCTCGAATCTCATGCCAACCCATCGGATCCGAGGAGTAACCACGTTGTCCTCCCTACCTTTTCACCCTCTCAGCCACACCAAAGGCCCTCGGCCAAGGACCGCCTACCCTTCCAACCTATCAACACCCTTGGCCTCACTCTCATGCATCTTACCCCCCTTTCGGCCCGGGGTAGCATATGGAGAAAGCTGGGCCATCTCACTCTTCTCTCTCTCCTATCCCTTTGGTCATGTATCCTCAGCCTCACAACGCTCCACACCCCGAGTGCTTGGCCTAATCTACCCAACCTATCACCCTTACCCGAAAAACATTCAAGTTAAAAAAAAAATAAGTACAAAATCCAAGTCAAGTGCAGTCCAAGCAGAAATTCACCAAAAATTAGAAATTCAAGCAACCACAACCGAAAAATCAAAAGTTCAATACCCAAAATTAAAAAAAATCGCAGCTTAAATTCAAGGCATAAATCCAAAATAAAGGTCGAATTCAAGGAAGTCTCATGTACAAAAACGCCTATGTATGCTTTTTTATCTACAAAAAAAAATCAAAAGTGAAAATTTTTCACATACCTTTTGAAGATCTTGATGAACTTGGAAGAATTTAATGTTGTGAACTTGGGTGATGTGACTTGAACACGTACTCAAGTCTCTAGAACTTAAAAGAAAATTGGAAAGGATTTTTTTAGAATTTCTCCAAGGCAAATGAAAGAGTATGAAACAAATGAAATGAGGTGAGGGTTCATACTTTTGAAGCTAAGGAGACTGAAGCTCCTCAAAAACCCTGCTCAAATGAGCCTAGGTGAAGTTTGAGCCTAGAAAATCGCCATTGAAGGATTACACTTAATTACAAGCTTAATTAGCATTGGACTATCATCAGTTTATCTCTAAAATCCCAAGCTTAGTCAAAAATGGAGACAAGACATGCCTTCAGCAAGATACATGGGGCTCAGCCTGAAGAAAATATTCTAAAAGGGGAAAAACCACAAGTTATCCATAAGCCGTCATCAAGCATAGCTCTCAAAACCGATCTGTCACCATAATTAAAGTACTTTCAATGCATTGCTTGGGGCTGGATTTAACCCTTTCAAGTCGCTTGGGGCGCATTTAGCCCTCGGGTACGCCTCAAAATCTACTCCATCTTACATGACAACTTCTCTCATCTTCATTCCACGCGATATCCGAACTTCATGCGATCTCGTTCCCACATCACGCGTGGGGCTAAATGTTTGGGCCAAGTCCACTATCCTAAGCCCATTGACCTAGAATTACAAAAATACCCTTCCATGATCCAGCCCATCATTAGTCACAGCAAAGTATGGATTTACCCCTAATCTGCCCAATTAAGTACAACTTCTGCCACCTGAAAGTACATCTTTAAATAGTTCTCCAATCATAAATGATGGTAACTTTTTCCTAATTCTCTAAACTTCTCTCTCTACTTTCTCTCTCTAAAGTACTCTCTCTCTACTTTCTCTCTCTAGAAAGTACATTCGCTGACTTAAGCATCGGAGGGGTTTTCCGGGTCACACCTTCGGGACAGTTAACCTTCTCTCTTTTGCAAGCCTATCTCTCGAACAACAAGGCGGAGCTGAGAGAAATTCGGACATTCATTGGACTAAGCTTTAGGACATCTTGATATCATTACCCTAGCACCAAGGAGTATTCTGTTTTCAGAAATAATTTGTAATCTTATTCGCTAATATGATGGAATGTTAACAATCTTTTATTTTGTCCATTGTTATTTTATTGTAACATGTATCTGGATAAATTTTCTTGTTTTAGGTGATCATGTGTCTTATAGACTTTGCTTTATTTGCACATGATTTTGTCCAATATATTTGATTTTCCCCCAACTACTAATTAATGAATAATGAATAATAAATAAGAAAGAATATATATATATATATATCTCAAAAGTGGAACGTCAAGTTGAATCTATACTAATATATTAAAAGGCGTTCCTAAAAACGTCTATGTGCCACGTAGACTCCTCATTGCGTCACTTCATATACTACCTCCGTTAATGGTTATCTGCAACTTTGGGGTATTATTTGTGAGATAAAAAATATTCTAAAGTTGCAGATAACCATTAACGGAGGTAGTACTCAATTCTTCAATGTGCCATGTCACCAACTCAATTCCTCAAAACCCCACGTCACCTATGCAACCAACAATAACATTATACGATTCCTCAACTAAATTAGAAAAAAAAATATGTGGATGGGAGGTTGGAACACTCAACCTCTAAGAAGAAAAATCATTGTTTAACCATCTAAATAATTGTCAGTTATGTTATAATATTGCACACAAAATTATGGTATTACAAAAGTATTAAAAACACATTCAAATTATTAAATGTCTTTTAAAAAAAAATTAATTAACAGTTGCATAACTAAAAAAAAGTAGCAACGCGGGGCATCTCCTCAACTATACATTAGTTTATTATTATTCATAGTGCTTGACTTCTTGAATTTTTTACCTATCAAGGATTAGTTCAATTGGCTTTGTTTTTTTTTTTTTAATTCTAACATTGGCTTTGTTTTTTTTTTAATAATTCCCCTATAATGTGGGGTGAGTGATTATTTCAGTTGCTACCCGTGTCTCTGGCGGATCTATAGAGGCACAAAGGGTAGCATGTGCTACCCTTTTAAAAATATATAAATAAATAAATAAATAAAATAAAATAAAAAAAGGAAAAAAAATCAACGGTAATCTGCTATTCGGCTTTCTCTTTCTTCACAAAATACAACCCTAAAACCCCTCTTCGCCTCTTTCTCTCTCTTCGTCCCTTCTCCTTCCTCGGTACTCCAATCTTCAGATCCGGCGACCGGCGACGGCTGGTCATCTCCTATTCTCCTTTTTGCTTTGTTGAAGACTTGAAGTTCCTCTTTTCAAGTTCCCTGCTCAGTCACGGTCTCACAGAGTCACCGATTCACGACCCAAGTTCTTCTCGGCGGCAAGTCGACGACCTGACGGAGTGACGGTGTTCAGGGGGTGCTCACTGTTCAGTGTTCTCGACCTCCAAATCCTCCAAGGCTCCAATTAAGGTCCCCTTCTTTCCTTTCTCTTTTGTTTTAAACTTTCTATAAGGTTCTGTTTTTTATTGGTTAGAATTTGAGATTTTGAGTATGAAATTATGAATTCAATTATGAATTGAAATATTGAATAATTGAATTGAAGATTTGAAGTACTGAAGTATAATGTTGTTGTTTGCATGTTTATATAATAATTGAATTGACCAAATTTGCTATATATGTTGAATTGTTAATGAATTTAACTTGCTGATTTATGAATTGAAGTTGTTAATTGTTATGTAGATGAATTAAATTTGCTAATTGCCTACTGCTTTACTCACTTACTGCCTAGTTAAAGTTCTAATTTATTTTTTTTAATTCAATTGAAGCTGTGTGTAATGATTATTGAAGTATTGAACTTGCAAATATGATTATAATAATATATGTTCTGATAAAACATAATAATGTTACAAATTTTAGAAATCTAATTCAATGAAGAGATCTCAAGAAAGAAGTATTTCTAGTTTTTTTTTTTCAAAAAGAACACAAAGAGAACCACCTGATAATCATCCTTCTAACCATCAAAACCCACCAAATTATGAAAATCCCCCTTTGTTTCATCAAAATCCACAAAATTATCAGCCACCAAATTTTGTATTGATTAATTTGTCTTGACTCATTTTTAACTTAGTATACGTTGCGCTACCCCTGTCCCCAAATCCTGGATCTGCCTCTGGTGTCTCTTAATATACTATTGACCCCTTAGATTGTTAACGAGAGTTTTACTGGCAAGTTTGAGTCTATTGGTGCTCCACTTTTAGCTAGACTCTTTTGTCGTTGCGTTAGTTGTTCCTAATGCTGCTTTGTTGGGAAACCATTGGGTCTATAACTGTATGTATACATTTTACTAGTAGATATTCTAATCAAATATTCATTTGTTAAGTAAACGGATAATTATGCCACAACTATAGTTTATCTTTTCCTGTTTCGCCTGCTGATTTTAGGGGTATCATTAATTCGCCTTATCGTATGATTTTTATTTTTATTTTTTTATTTTTTTGTTATGTGTATGTCATATGCTTACTATAATAATCTAAGAAATTTTCAATTACTTGTATTATTATGAATACAATAATACTATAATAATTCAAGAGCACTATAATATAATATTGCTATAATAATCTATATGATTTACTATTATTATGAATATATCTATCTATGCTTGCTGCTCAAGGAGCCTGTCTAACTTTGATAATTTTAGTGATTTTTATGAACATGAATTATATTTGTGGACTAAATTTGTATGGGAATGCAATGAAATCTTTGACGATGATCGTAATATATCGGTATTTTATGAGCGAGATTATTTTTTTTTTGAATAGCAAAAATATTTCATTAATTAAAAGTCATATGACATCTACAATAGAGATTCGACGTTAACAAATACATAAGATATTGAATCAAATAGAATTTTTCTTCATAAAAACTACGATGGTCGAGTAGATCTTGCACTGCGAAGCATCTCCCACTTATATCGCTGAAAATTACAGCCTTGTTGGAGAGACAATCTAACGATCCTTTGTAGCCGTGAGGATTTTTCCTTCTGATTCATCTGTTCGTATTCGAAAACTTGATAACTTTTTCACCAACGAAATAATTTCACGATAATCCATTAGATCTGCTACCATGGATTCAAAACTAAGAAATTTCTCCCTCGAAAAGTGGAGATAAACCTTGTCTTTTGAAGGAGGTCGAAAAACCCTTGTCTTTCGAATGAGATCGGAAACCCTTTCTTTAGAGGGAGAAAAGTTCCTCCCAATAGGAGGAAACATTATTATAAACCTAAAAAAACAATAAAGAAACAAGGATTGGGGCTTTCTACCGATTAAAACCGATGGAATCCCCTTCAAAATTCAACAATGGAGGCTAGTGTTTAGGAGAGAGAAAGGAGGAGAGGGAAAGGAGAAAAAAAAAACAGATAAGACTGATTTATGAGCGAGATTACTTGAATTTGGGTGATGATATAATTTCATTGATCATATGAATTTTTGTTTAAAGATATTTGATGTCATATTGAGAACTTAAATTTATGATTATAATTTGGTTCTTTGATGATATGTAGCATTGTTCCTAATTACCCTTATGAGTGAGATTGCTAATATTGGTATGATGTCATAACCTCCATTAATTAATGTGTGATTCTATAAACACAATGAGTTATAGAATCATGACGTTGTGAGCAACTTACTTAAAAATATATACCTATATTATTATGCCCATACTCATAAGAAATTAATATAATTGGGTAAGAATTACGAGTTAGAGTTTATACGAATAATTTTATGATATATGCATGGCTAATCTATAACTATTAAAAGTGAGAACTTGGCAAGTTGAAAAATCCTTAGTAATAGTGTGGTGACTCTTTTGCCCCTCAAAATATTCAATTACAGTTTTGCCCCTTCTCCTCTTTTTCACCTTTTGTTTTCCCCATTATTCACTTTTCCTCTCAGCCATATGTTTTCTGACCTTCATTATTCACCTTTCAGTTTTCCTCCTTTCTCTCCTCTCTTTTCAGGTTCATAAGTTTTTTTCCCATTTGGGGAAATCTAGAGCTAGGGTTTCGCTTGTTTCTTCCTCTGCTTCTTCTCACTCTCTCACCATGGCCGCACTCGCAGCTCATCTTCAATTCCTCTTCTTCGGTAATCTCTCGCTTTCGCTTGAAACTGCATTTTCAGCATTTTATTTTTGGATTAATTTGTGTTTTTTGTGTTTTGCTAAGGATGATGATTCTTCCATCAGAGTTTCGATCTCTTCTGTTACGGTTAGGGCTTTTGATTGTCTTTCGATTATGTTTGGATTACTTGAATTCGATTTTGTGATTTTTGCGTGTTGCTTGGATATGATTTTTGATTTTGTTATTTTATGAAATGTAGGATGTTGGAGGAAAATCTAATCATGATATTTGGAGTCTAGAGATTCTATAGTTTTCTATGGTTGTAGCAATGGCAGCAGTAATTTCATTTCTTTTTATTTCATGCCGATAAATTCAGTTTCTATTATTTGCGGTGTGAAGTAGTTTCCTCCTGTTTCTCTCTGAAATAGGTAGAAGAAGGAAGATGGAGCAAGGTGCTCGATTCAAGTTTGAGGTGAATAAAACTCAGGTAGTTCGACCTGTTTTTTGTATTTAATTTCTAGAATTTTTTTTTTTCCTGTTGTTGATATTTGTGTTTTGTGGATTTGATGGAATTTCACTTTGATTAATTGAGAAACAAGATGAATTGAAGTTATGCAATTTTTTTGTGAAATTCGAACAGATTTGTAGGTGGCTTGGCGATTTTTTTTTGGGTTTGCAGCAAGATGACGAGACTTCTTTAATGGAAGCAAGAGGTTTTTTCTGGGCTATATCTGCTAACTTGACATCTATGTGTATCTAATTTTGATGCTTTATTGTTTTTATTATAAATTTTTTGATGACATGTACTCCACTTGATTGTATGTCTCATAGCTCAATTAAATTACCATTCTTTAGTCTCACTGCATTGCACTATTCTGGCGTTACCTAATTGCCGGGACAAAATGGGGTATGGTATGCAAATCACTAATTTTTCATCAGTTTTGTTATTTGGATTACTTTTGGATTGATTTGATTTGGTTTCCATTTATTAGGGTTTTGTTTTTTTCGGATTTATTTGCTATTTCTATGCCAAGTTTTGTTGATTTTAGGATGTTTATTGAATTTGTGGATACCTGACTGAATTGAATGATGTGAAGTATGTTATAGTGAATTTGTGATTTGTTGAGAGCATGGGATGTTGATGTTCGATTTTGTGAGCTTGAAATTTGAATTGATGTTGCCGCTTTCGATTGATATGCAGTCTTTTGATTCAGTTTTTCTTATTTATATTAGCTTTGATTGATAGCTTTCATGAATAAATTTGATGGTAATTAATATTAGAAAGGGTTTGTCATTTAAATGCATACAAAGTTGGTAATTGAGTGCATTCGAATAATGGATGAATATTTGATGTTGGACCTTTGATTCTTTTTACATGATTGTAAATTTATAATTATCTTGTGGCCTTGTGATAATGATTGTTGCTTGGGGGGGGGGTTCCTCTGGGTTTAATAGGGTCAGCCCCTAATTTCGTTTCCATATTCTTAATTTTTGATCCGACTTTTGATTTTAATCTTTTGTTCTTTTCATCGTTTTATTTTTCAGGACGATGAGCTTTGGAAACAGTTCGAGGCTACACAAAATGAATGGTAGATATTCATCTTTTTTGAATTGTACTACAATTTTTTTTGTGCTATTGATGTGCTTATGTTGCTCATTCTTCAAGAACTGAAAATTGATGTCACATGCTAAGAGTTCAGACTCCCCACATAAAACATTCTAACTTTTATGTGTGTTGATTACTCTATTTCTATTTGAGTATATTTTGTGCGATTGCATCTATAGCTTAAGTTCTTATTTTATTTAAAAACTTCTATAAATCAGAATTTTCATATAACTAACAAGGGACATTTTGTTATTTCTACCAAGCATATAATCCAGGGTTGTGAAATTTTGGTGCCATGATTGTTTTACCTTCCCCCAAACCCCCAAGAAACTGAAATGAGACGACACTTCAGCTACTCTTAATTACTTTTTTTAGAATTTCAAATCTTGCTTCAAGAACCCAACAATGTCGGCCATGTTTGGTTGCTGAAGTTGCTGATTTCCCACCTTCTGATGATTCTGAACAAAACCCAGATGAAGAAACTGCTTCTACTGCTGCTGTTGTTGCTGCTGAAGAGAAGAAAGATCGAAGAAAGGCAGTTAGAATTGCGGGGAGAAGCTTGTTCGTTGGTCTCGTCTTTGCGTTCTTAGTCTAAACCTGATGTTCCTCAATGCACTAAAAAGGTCTCTTTCTTTTCTTTTATAATTTTTTTAGGGTTAATTTGTTGTATTTTTTTAATTGATATATTATTATATTTGCATTGGTAATGTTTAGTTTTTGAATTGGGGTTGAAGGTTTATAGTAGGGATAGCAATTTGTAGGTTTGATTGGATAATGATATTAATGCA
Organism: Chenopodium quinoa; assembly: GCF_001683475.1. Taxonomy (NCBI): domain Eukaryota; kingdom Viridiplantae; phylum Streptophyta; class Magnoliopsida; order Caryophyllales; family Amaranthaceae; genus Chenopodium; species Chenopodium quinoa. Next base: position 68,399 of record NW_018742538.1, on the reverse strand, counting down.
AAAAGTGTCCTGTTTCTCAATCTTGTTTGAGTTTATGGTGATTTTGATTATGGGTGTATGAGGAGTCGCAAAGGGCAATTGTCTCTCTTTAGTTTCAATTGTCGAAAAGCAACTGCATACGCAATATATGACAGGGCAATAATGATAGGTCTTATGTTGCATATATACAGAAGGAAAGCAACTAATGAGAACACAACAATACAAAGTAGTATTAGAGATTTTGAGGTGCTTGAAATGGGAGAGGTTAGTGGCAGCACGTCAATGCGGGGAGTTTATTGTAAATAAGAAATTATTTTGTGTATAACTCTTTTCTGAATATCAAGTTCTTAACACGAGATCCATTGTGTTTTTTTAGAAGGTTTTTTCTCTCTCTGACTCAAAACTCATAGAGGTATTGTGTTCATTACTACTGGTGTTTTCTTTGACGAACAAAACTAAGCATCAATTTTGTGAAAGTTGCTTAGGTATTTCCATATAATGTGATGCTTTGATAGGTTTGATTTTGTGGGATCTTTTTCTGGGATGGCCACGATTTTCTGGTTACTATGGATAATACACAGCATTATTGTGCAAGATCGGAATTCAGATTTGGTTCTATTTCTCTCTCCCCATTTTTTTTCTTCTAATTTTTTATATGGATGAAGATTTATTCCTTGCAGGTGTGAATTGTGGTTTATTCTTGTCTTCAAATATATGGCCTAATGCTAAATTTATTAGCTAACATAATCTAAAACATGGGATTGGTTTTCTGTTTTACTAAAGTATGTTTTAGTATGATGTTGTGGTCAATTATATGTTCATTGATGAAAGAATTAGTTAAAAAGGCTGTTTTTTTAGATGAAAAAAAATTATTTTAGTTGATTATTTTAGTTAAAACTCATTCACTGAAACAAGAGGTCAGAACTCAAAAGTGAATTATGCTTAAACTTTCTGCATTGAGGTCCCTTTTCTTCAAAAATCCCTTTAACTGATTGTCGATTACTTATTTTCTGTCTTGACATTGTTTCTAGATTTTACAACTCGAGAATAGGTTACAGAACCAATTCGTTGTTCGGTGTGCTTTAGAAAATGCATTAGGTTCTAGAGTGTCCTCCTACGAGAAAAATGAACCTTCTACAGTCCCAAAGGTATGTACTACGAAGCATATGATAATCACTAATCAAAAGAAAACTCTCTTTAAGTTTGGTGCTTCTGTGTGATTAGAACCTCTCTTGGATTGTATTATTAGTTTGTTGTTTTTTATAATTTTTCTTCACTCTATGCCTATTGCTTGGTTTCAGCTTGCAACAAATTTTATAAAGGAAATTGCAGTGCTAGAGTTGGAAGTTGGGTATCTGGAGCAGTATCTTCTGTCACTATACATTAAACGTCATCAATTTCTCCAACTATAAAGATTCAGAAATTATCCTCTACATCTACAACTGTCAGGGATCAAAGACTCAAGTCTCCTCTAGTTATTCCACGTCGACTTTTTTTAGATGAAGATGTAGCTGAAACTGCAACAAAGGTTGAATAATCAACATTTTAACCACGTTGACTATAATTAGTTTACTAGGGTAATTAGTTTGTTAAACAAGGGTGATCTATTTTTACCTACTCATCTTAAGACCAATGTTCTAAAGGAAAATGTACATAAAAAAATTCAATAGTCTAAAAACTTTTCCTAATTTTTTTGGTAAGGGAATAATAAATTAACTTAATTTCAAAGAGTTATATTTTCATTAATGTAATCAAGTAGTAAGAAGTATAATGCTTTGCAATGAGTTTAATTTTTTTAGCGTAAGTAATAAGGTGTTTGCAATTAGTTACGTTTTAAAAATTTTAAACAATTAGTATTGGATGCTTTAAAGTGTAATCTGATTTAAACTCCTTGTCACATACTCCATGTCTATATTCATATTGTAATCTTCATCTAAATGTCACAGCTTGTCACATACTCCACACCTGTCAAACGATCGTAGAGAAAGACAATATCACTCACAGCCACATTAACACAACCTCTTAATCGTGATTTCACTAATGTCAGATGCAATAATGATTTAACCATGGTACGCTATCTTATCCTCTTTCCTTACTTGAGGAGTTAATCGGTCATGGGTTACTTAAGTTACTCGGTCAGGGGTTACTCGAGTTACTAGGTAAGGGGTTATTTAAGGAGTTTGGGCAGGAGTTACTTGAGTAATTCAGTCAAGGTTACTTTAAGAGTTCGGTCAGGGGTTACTCGGTCAACGGTTAATTGAGGGTTCATTCAGGAGTTACTTGAAGAATTACTCAGTCCGGGAATAGTCGATCAGGGATTAGAAGATAGAGGAGGAGAGGAAGGGGAGAAGGAGAGAAAGGGATAGGGAGGTAGAGAAAGAAGGGCCAAAATAGATAGAATCATCGAGACAGAGAGAAAGGGAACTAGGAAAGTGAAGGGTTTCAAGAGAGAGATAAAGAGGGTTTAAAAGATAGGGTAGGCCGAAATTAGAGATACCGGTTCAAAAGAGATAAGGGGTAGTCTAGAACAAGGCCGGGAGAAAAAATGTTAGAAAAAATGGGAGAGATAGAAATATGTGTTATGAAGGAAAAAGGATGAGATAGAAAGAGGCTAAAAAAAGATGTAAGGACAGGAGAAATGCAAAGGGGTTGGAAGAGAAATAAAGAGAGTGATTAATAGGAAATATGACTGAGTGAAAATGATAGAGAAAGAGTATATGATATAATAATAAAGAACAAAAGAGGAGGCTCGAGGGAGAGGAAGAAAGGGAGTAAGTGCGACCTATAATTTTTTATTATTGTTTTATCTTTTCTCACTTGTTTGAACTCGATTTTGTTTCAACATATATAATCAAACAACAACTTTTTGGTATAGCAAGCCACACCGTGTGGCAAGGGTTACCCGAGTTATTTTAATAGGGGTTATCCGAGTTATACATTCAAAGGTTACTCAAGTTACTCGATCAAGGATTACTTTTCTGGTTCACATAGGGGTTGTTCAAGAGGTTCACTCGGTTAAGGTTACTTGAGGGATTACTCGATCAGTGGTTACTCGAATTACTCGGTCAAGGGTTACTCGAGGAGTTAATCGGTCATGGGTTACTTGAGTTACTTGGTAAGGGGTTACTCGAGTTACTAGGTAAGGGGTTATTTAAGGAGTTCGGTCAGGGGTTACTTGAGTAATTTGGTCAGGGTTACCTAAAGATTTTGGTCAGGGTTTGAAGAGAGAGACAAAGAGGGGCTAAGAGATAGGGCAAGCTGAAAGATAGAGATACCAGTTCAAAGGAGATAAGGGGGGGTAGAAGAAGGGATAAAGGTCGGGAGAAAAAAAAGTTAGATTAAATAGGAGAGATAGAAATATGGGTTATGAAGGAAAGAGGATAAGATAGAGAAAGGAAAAGAAAGAGAAAAATTGGAGCATCGACCATACAAAAAACACAATTTAACCTAAATTTAAATGCACATTGATCATTTCCGACTAAAACAATTCATAATTGCAAATATAAATCATCTTTTATTTATTTGGTATAACAAAAAAAAAAAAAACCAATCCATTCACATAAAATAGAACGACCCATAATTAAATTTCACGTTATAATTTCTTACTACATAAACAACGACATTACTAATCCATATATAACAATAACATTATATTTGTAGATACACCAAATAATATGTCAAAATACAACAAATTAATTAGCTGATTTGCTTCATCTTCTGATAATTGAACAACGTTTGCTCTGAATACTCTCTCGTTTGGTAGGGTAGTTTTCCGCCATTGATGCTTTGCTTCTCCATCGTCTATTAAAGGGAGTGAGAGCTGATTTTGCAGGAAGTTGACGGGAAGACACGAAGGACTATCTGAAGGAGTTTCAGCCTAGGTATAATTATTGTGTATCCTTAATTTGATACAACAATGCAACAACATCACTATTTACATAATTAACATACACATTATAAATTATTGCTACATTATGAATTGACAAGAATACACAATAATTATACTACACGTTATAAATTATTGCTACATAAACAACTACAACTTTATTAATCTATATATAATGATAACATTGTATATATAAAATGCAACAAACACTATGTCAAGATACAACAAATTAATTATACATTAACATTAAGCGCCAAACTAAACTTTTCTGATTCACCATACGAAGCGCGCGCATCGCGCGCGCGGGGGCTCGATAACTAGTATATTTTAAAAGGTGGAAGAGATATAAAGGTTGTTGGATCCATTTTATGCCTCATATGCAAGGATTAGGAGGAGACTGTATTTATTCCATTATATTATGTAATCCTTTCACATAAATAATAAAATATGTTAATGGCTGGTTTGGTACATACATTAACTTAAATATCAACAATGTATTTGATAAAAGTGGCCACATGTTAATTAAATATTTTGAAATGATATCATTCTGAAGATGGATATAAATAGGTGTCATTAATCATATACTAGTGGTAAATGCTCCAATTAAAATTGGTGTCCGAGAAGGAATCATCACTGAAGAATGATATATCAATAGATTCTAAAGATAATTAAGTATCTTTGAAGAGGAAAGGAGTCAATATTGATAATGATAAATTTGACAAAGTGTTACATTTCTAGAAGAAATCAATTCAAGTAAACTTCATATATTCCATGATTATATAAAACATTACAAAAGTGTGTAAAATACCCAACAAGTTTAACATGTATCAAGATTATAGTCAAAACTCCAGTAGAGTATGAGTAAATTATTGGATAAAATATTATTTATTTGTCTTGCCAATTGTATAAAGAATCACATGTTGCTATTCAAATATCACATAAAATTCATGGCCATGCATAAAGTAAGTTTAATAAAGTGATCACTAGCTAGTGTTGGAAAACTAACCAAAGTTCAAATTTAGAGAAATGATTGGATGTGATAATTAAATTAGGCCATCTGTGTTTAATAATTACCCGTTATGGAAACCTGAAGTTTCATTTGATAATGTGCTGACGCTCTTTCAATGTTAGATATATGAAATAAATTGAATGGAAAGACATAACATTGAGATTGAGCCATATTTGGATTTTGATTCATAACAATTTTTATTGATGAAAATTTCAAGAGTTGAGATTGAGCCATATTTGGATTTTGATTCATAATAATTTTTATTGATGAAAATTTCAAGAGTTAATAGGTTTTGATTTATATATATATACACGAATGAGTAATGGGTGTGTAGACACCTAAAAATGTCTCCCAAAAACCAAACGCGACGATAAGCAACCTTTCACCGCCATTATTGATCGGGTTGAGTTTTTAATCTTTAGAGTGCTTAAATCCATATTCAATCCCAATACATTTCTTAAATCAACCCAGTTCTCATTCCATTTCTCCAAAACATAACTTATTTTCCTCTTTTTGTGCCTTTAAACCCAAAATAATTCATTTCGTGTCCTTTAATAAAAACGTTTAGACCTGTTTAATTTGGTCCATGATCTGGGTCCAATAATTGAATAGTTGGATAAGGTTTCAAAATATCTTTCCAATGATATATTATAAGCCCAAATCCGAGTTATAATGAATAAGTTATTGTCAAAATACTAAAATAAGCCTAAACCGAACCTAAGCCCACCTTACCTACGACCCAATGATCATGTGGAGGGTCCGAAGAATTTAATCCCTTCCTAAAACAATTAGGATTAATTGGAAGCTTCTATAAGTTTTTAAAAGATCTTAATTATCCTTTATGAAAATATAAGATTAAAGAGTTTGAAATTGATTGAAACTTCTCTTTTTGAAAGTCCTAATTCTATTCGAATTGAAAGACGTTCAAAGATAGTAAGATATGATTTTTTTTCCTCATAGTTTTTATCCAAATCTTAAATGGTTGGATAGGCCTTGAAATTATCTTTTTAATGATATATTATAATATTACTTCCGAGCTATAACGAAAAAGATATAAAAGAAATACGAAACTTTATCCAAAACTGACACCGTCCTACTATTTCGTCCATATCTTTTATTCTACAAACTATTTTAATATTATTCTAATTGGTATAGAAAGTAGACTTCAATATATTTATAACGACATATTATTTATCTTATTTCGATTTCTGGATCAAAAGATATGATTAAAAACATAAACCACAAAAACTACTGTCTATCGCAAGAGTTTTATTCCAATTCGAATTCGGATTTTATCTTAATTCTTCGACCCTTCTTTTTTATTTATAAATAGAAGTCCTATCACCCTTTTTTCAATCATCAAGAAGCTTGATCACAAAATCATTTTCTTCTCTCTTTTTAGCCTAAACACTAGCTTCCCTATTCTTCCATAATATTTCCCCTAAGCACTCCAAGAAGTCTATACAATACCCGAAATTCTATACTTAAACCAAGGCATGAAAGGTATAATGAACTGATGGTTTGGACCAAATCAACTCTACTTTTTATTTAATTTAATTTCAATTTGATTTATATATTTATTTAAGTTACTAACAGTTTATTCATGATGTAGCAATTCAAAGAAACGCGAAAAGTGAATAATTAGTCACTTAATTACTCTTTTTTTTATTCTTGTTGCTAGTATCATGATTAGGTTTATTATGATTTTATTTGACTAACAATTTATTTTTGATTTGCTTCCAATATTCATGTTGAATTTTACTATATTTTATGATCACCATATTGCATGTTAAAGAGAATACGTAATCGAAAATCACTCCTAATATGATAATTTGGACGACTGGTTAAGGTTCCTTTTTATACTTATTGTTTAATCAAGTGATCACGATATTTTAGAATTATGTGTTTCATTAATATTCAACCAATTTAGCCTAATAATAGTTTGGAGCGAATTGAATCTTTGTTTGCATGTTTTTGAGATCGCAGGATTCACTTTTCACTATATGAATCAAGTAAAGGCCAATACGGGCAAATGTGACTCCGTGAATCACTTCGTACCATCATCCCTAATCCTCTTTTCGTGGTTCCAAACCATATGGAGTTAGTAATCTCATGGATTATGAATGGGGTGTAACCTTCACGGGTCAATCGTTGTTGCCTATCATTTTCCCTTTATTCGTGGTTGCTTGTGAACGGTTTACAAGTTCCTTAAAAACTTGTTGGCATCTCCCTACTTTATTTGTCCCTAATTGTATAGGTCAATTCTCACTTTCTGTAAGTGTCAAGCATATTCACAACATGCTTGCGTAGGCACGCTTCGAACGATGCCTACAGGGTGACCAAAAGTTCACCAAAATAACTTGTATATTAGGTGATCGAAAGCTTACCAAATATACTATTTAAGTCCTTAAAGATCTTTATGATCACTACTAGTATGATTACAAGCAAGAATTATGCTTTTATAACAATTCTTTTGATTAGGGATATTATATGTCAGCACATAAGAAATTGAAAAAAGAAGGAATAACATATAACTGCACAACACATGTATCCCCATTGTAATTGATTTCAAAAAAAAAAAAAGAACATATTATGAAAAGTGTAATAATAAATACACTTGCAATGTAAAGTTAATGAAGAAATGATTATTCATATAAATTGTTCTCAATAAGAGTTAAAATTTGTTTAATACAAATCTTCAAAGAGATAAGTTTTGATTGTGATCGTCCTAATGAAATTAATTTTAATAAAAATTTCTATATTAAGTTGGTATATAATTAGACACCCCTATAAATGAGATATTTTATCAACTTAGGGGGAGAACAATTAGCAAAATTTGGAAAAATCGAAAAAAAAAAATTAATGATCCCTGTAATGGTAGTTTGAAAAGTTATATGACACTTTTGTCTATATATTGTCAAGATATGTTGCACATTTATAATTTGATTTGTATTCAATTATGACTCATGTTGTATATCGTTAAAGATACGTTTTGGTCATATTAATATGTATGTACATTAAGATAAAATCTTGCCAATTATACTTGAATCAGTACACCTGAAATGTAGGTTGTATGATCGGTTCCAAAATAAAGATATGTCTAATATATGGCAAGATAGAGCAGTTAACACTTTTAATAGTGTAATAGTATAGAATTACCATAGTGTATGAAATACTCCAAAAGTAGTATAGTATTCTGAATTATTACAATAGATGACCTATGATGTAAGAAAATTAGGATGATACCAATGAGAAATGTATTCAAATATCATAATAAAATAGCAGGCAGAATGTAAATTAATAGAATTTTATGATACCGGTACACAATGGAACCGATGAATAATATACATATGCATGAAAGAATGGAGTAGCCAATAAGGTATCAGAAATATTTATGACATTTATATATGTCTACATAATGATCATAATTAAAAGTTTATTATGGAGTTGAAGTCAAATGAAATATGGATTTTTAAATCCACACTATACAGTGTCTTGCATTATTTTTTAGTCTTGTGTATGTTCATATGCATGTACGTTTCATAGGTTAATGGATTGTTCATTGCATATGTAAGAAGTTGTTGGATGTATTACTTATTGTATATTTTGTTTAACATGTTATCATGTTTACTGTATTTCATATTGCATACATTAATTTCTATACAATAATTGGGGTGTATGTGAATGTTTATTCAAAGTATAATAAGACATATTTACAACTTTGATGGAAAATTAGAAAGAGATATTTGATAAGCTAAGGTCGTATCACCTAATCAAAAGTAATTCCTAAGTCCTCTAAATAAGTAGATAGGGAAGTAGTGTCGAACCACAAGGAAACAAGTCAATTTATTCCTAATTAATTAATATAATCTAAACTATTAAGTAACCAAATTAAAATTGTTGTAATGAAAGGGGAATTAAACTACGGAAATTAAGAATATAGAGAATTCAATAATAAAGAAGCCTAGGGTCACAGGTTCACCAATAATTAATATTCTGGGATAAAACATGACAATCAATAATCAATATTGCACATATAACATGATTAACAAACTCTCACAATTTCTTTGTATAGGTCTAACAGGCTCTCGCAATTTACTAGATCTAAGTTCCTATTGAAAATAGCCTTTAATATCAATTTAACATTTGCTCGATTCATCAATTCAATATTGCTATACTTTTACAATAAAATCACATCTGCTCGATTCATAATCCAATTGTAAAGAATTAAAACAATTCAATAAGAAATTATCATGCAATAACAATAATCAACAATAACAAATTGTCCCTTCATATTAATTATGGATCCTCCAAGAACCCTAGAATTAAACTACTCAAACATAATTAATTCTAAACAAATCAAAGCATATGAAAAAGACATGATTAAGATTAAAACAAGAATATAAACAATAAAGGACAGAAGAAGGAATACCGAAAGAAGGAAAATATGGAATTACACTAAAAAGGGAAGAACTTGAGTTTAACAATAATCACCAACTAAAAAGCTGTCTAAAAGTTTGAGTATGAGAAAAGGGTAATGAAAGTGTAACTAAAAAATATTACAAAAGAGTATTTAAACTAAGCTCGAAGATTAGCTAAACGGAAAATCCTAAACCGCCTAAAAATACTCGCGCCCGATCGGGCACGCCTATTTCCTCGAACGTTGCTTTCTGGGTAGTCTCCAGATCTAGCCAATGGATGCCCAATCGGGCCCGGCTTTGCCTTGGTCATCCTTGAGCTTCTCTTCTAAATTATTTTGGGTTTCAAATGATGAGGCCCAACACCTCTTCTTGGTCCATTGCTTGGACCAATTTCACGAACCAAGCCCTTAATCACCAATATGATCGGTTTTGGGCTATGATAAACGGTTATAATGTGCTACAAGCTCCAATATCCCGTAGTGGCCGGAAAACCATAGGAAAAACCGATAAATTCGGGAAATTCCTACAAAACAAATGCCAACTCTACAAAACACTAGATACCACACATTAGCGTTAAAAATAGCTCTGAAGAGCTCAAATAAGCATATAAATGACTGTAGGAAGGGGGATAAAATAACATACAAAATACAAATATCAAATTCCCCCAAGCCAAACCTTTTCTTGTCCCTAAGCAAGGCAATGGATAAAAAAAAATCATAACTTCACCCCATTTCAAAATCCAAAATCCATAATACAACTCAAATGCAATCCAACAAACATACATCATAATTAATCACTCAAATCCATCCAATTACCTATCTTCCCTAACAATTGTCAAGTAGATCAAACCACAAGAGCATATAGAATTCAAGACTAGTGCTCACACACTCGACTCTCATTATGTGGCGAGTAAAGAATGTACTTGATCACTCTCCAACCATCTGCTTTAATGTGAACAAAGCCCTCCCAAAATCACAACACTCGTGTGTTTAGAGAGATAAGTACTCAAGCTAGATAGTCGACTCGAAATATATCAAGTCATCCTTCGCATACAAACAACTACTTTACACCCATACAATTCTATGCACAAAGGTCGAAAGGTCTTTAAATCTTGTAATGTTAGGCTATGGTAAAGGGTAGAAAGTATTTGGGAAAATGTTAGAGTAAGTCATGCTTAAAGGGAGCCAAATCCTAATAAAACCAAGGCCAAAAATAAATTATGACCAACCATCTCCAACACAACTTAACTCTACAAAAATTCACCAAACAATCAAATTGATATCTCACAAATTTACCATCACTTACAACTTCACTCATAAAGATATGATAATATAGAACTAGAGTAAATAAACAAACTTTGAATTTTTTCTTTCTTTTCTTCAAACTTAAGAATTTTTTTCTTTTGAATTTATTTTTCTTTCTTTTTAAGAAACCTTCACATAGAACATTTGAACATTGAAATAATTTTTTTCTTTTGCTCTGTTTTATTTCTTTCTATCTCACATTGGAATTTTTTCAACTTTTAAACAAAAATTGTAATCATTTTTTCCAATCACAATATCAAAGAATAAATTACTCTTCTTTTTCTCCCACATTATGAAATTAAGTGCACACTACAACTCTCTCACCTAACTAACTATTAGCTCCCCCAAGCCAAGCTTGGGACTATTAACCAATGGGGCTTAGGCTTGTAATGTGGCTAAATAAACAATAAAAGGGCACAAACAACAACATGGGTAACCAGAGGGGAACAAAAGTATCTAATATCGTCTGAAGGCCACCTAAAATAATGAATGCCTTCGTCATCCACATTGTGCATAATAGTAAATCATATAAACATTACTCATAATCGCAAACCAATACTTAGATTCATTGACATACCAGGAACTATCATACATTCCTTACCAAATTAACTAGTCAAACAATATATTCACAAGTAGTTGGACAAAATTGACGCATGCTAAAGCTCCAAAGTAATAAAACATCAAATCATGACCAACTAAAAATGTTCATTATCAATAACCAAGAGCCAAAGCAATTTTTTCAAGGGGCACAGGGAAGCATGATTCATTTTTTTTCGTTGGAACGTATTTTTGCATTTTTTTTTATTTTTTTAAAGCAATAAATGTAACCAAGAACGCATATAAAAAGAGAAAAGAGAGAGAGAAATACCATATATACAAGATCATCTCCCCCCAAGACAAATTAAGCAATGCCTCATTGTCTTGGGAGTGTAGCTACGAAAAGTAACTCCTCATCATCATCTTCATCCATCCTAGCATAACCACTACCACCTCTATGACTAGAGCCGGCAACTCCATGACCCGAACCCCCTGAAAAATAGTTAGGTTCTACATTCTCCCCAAGCCCACCAAAAGGAACATCAGCCCCATAACCATGGACGGAAGAATAGTCCACATAACTACCAAAAGCACCGGGCGTTTAATATCCTCCTTGAGGATATTGAAACCAATCGAGAACTAGAGCCTCGGGGGAATAGCCCCTCGGCGTGCATAGTCATCATATATGGGATATAAGCCCTTCCCTAGGTTTCGTTCCACACACCGAACCTGTCTATCAAGAGAACCCACCCTAGAGTCAAGGTTTTAGACCAAACCCTCTACATACCCTTTCTTTGCCCATCTCAATCCTATTCAGTTGGCTCCGAAAAGCCGAGAAGTCATAAGGTGCATTAGGATCGATGTTGTAGTCAACAGAAGAGGTAGGGATGTCATGCATGTAAGGTTGGGGTGGTGGTTGGAAATGGGGTTGTGGTTGAGGTGGAGAATGGTGAGCCTCTTATTCTTCTCCTAGATTACCTAGCTCAAAGGTGTAGGTGGTTTTACCCTTATCAAACTTGGTCAAGTTAGGGTTAGGCAATGTAAAGGCTTGGTCTCTCCTTCCCGACTTCCTATGAATAATCCACCACATCTCATTAGGTTCAGTCACACTATTGGTGGGTTGGATTCAATTGAGGCCTCCTCGGTAGATAAAGATCCATTAGGGTAGGGTTATCTACTCTCCTATGATCATTGGGTGTAAAACCCATCAATTTTTTCGCAATGTGGGTGACTAACCCACCAAAATAGATAGGAGTCCTAGCTTTAGAAGCCTCGGCCGCCTTAGCACTACGTTGGAAATGTTGGGCCATCCTACGAGGAATGTTCAATTTTCCACAAAAAGGGATTATATAGGAGGCTAGCAATTCCACCTCATCCCTCCTAACATTAGCTGGTTCATGCCTCCCAATTCAAAGATGGTGAGGCGAACAAATCTTTGCCAAAATTTTGGCATAGGATGGTGGATGATGGTTCCCTTGGCATGTTGGAGGCTTTCTAAAACCTCCCTCGTGAGAGCTTGGTAAACTTCGGCACAATAGTCTCTGGGTGGTTCCATGGGTTTATCGGATTTCAAATCAAAATTTTTACCAAAATCCTTTAAAGATAGTCTCACATCATTGTTAAGCACTCGTAATTGAACATGATAAACAGTTGAACTTGACTTAATCAAATTAAAAGTAGAAATGAATTCCACCATTAAATAGTCATTTGTATCACAATGCAAGTTAAACAAACTGTTCATGCTAATTCCCTTAAACAACTTTTCTACTTGTTTGTAAATTCCTAATCTAGTCCAAGTGGGATGGTGAACAAAACGAGTAGCGATTACCTGCCTCAAGATGAGGTTGAGAATTATAGTTTGTTTCTCTTGTCTAGTGACCACCACCTTACTCCACCCTAGAATTTGGAGTTTCGGGTCGACCATTCGTGTTGATTGTTGCCTAGATTGTTCACCTATTTGATTTGTTGACCTTTTGGAATCCATTTGAAGTGATTTCTTGAGAAACTTGAAACTTTCTCGCTCTAGGGTTTCCTAAAAGTGTGAGGAAACAAGTAAAAATTAGATGGCGAATGTAAAGGAAGGTGGGAGGATGAAGAATATATGAAAATTTTTGAGTTTTGGTGAAAGAATTAGAGAAGATCTTGATTGGAAAGGTGAGTTTGAAGGTTTGAAAATGGAAGTTAGAGAGAGAAAGTGTGAATGAAAGAGATGAGTGAAAGAAGAAAATGAAAAGAAAAGAGGAGAAGGGGATTAAGAAGCCCGGCTTGAAAGAGGCGCGCTAGATCGAGCTAGCTCTGCCCTATCGGGCACGAGATGACCTCGATTTTCTCTCGATCTTCTTGCCCGATCGGGCAAGCTTCGCCCAGGATATCTTTTTCTATCACTCGATTTCGCAATTTTTGCGCCCAATCAGGCAAATTTCCCTTTGATTTCTTCTTCTACTTGCGCGGCCGATTGAAAGAGCCTCGCCCGATCGGGCGATCAGCCCAAAATTCACACACTTGCGCTCCTTGTCGGGCATGGTTGCCCAATCGGGCGATTAAAAGCCCGATTTTTGCTGTAGTTATGCGCCCGATTGGGCGAGGTTCGCCCGATCGGGCGACTGCCGAACTCAGAACATGCAATTTTTCCAACTTTTTCTCTGTAAGGCCTTCTAACTTGTTGGCTCAAAAACTGCACAAAATCACTTCGGAAAGGTAAAATTGCACTCTCCTTACCTCTCTAAATAAATAAATAAATAAATAAAGTAAAGAAAAACTAACCTAGAAAGCAAGAAATACGGGTTGCCTCCTGCAAAGCGCTGGTTTAAAAGGTCACACACGACCATTATACTTAGCTCTAAGATGAGAGTGGAGTTAGGTGGGTTTCCTCTACCACTCCATCAATAGCTCCATCATGATACACCTTAAATCATTAACCATTTACTTTGAACTCTTCACCCTTTTCATTCACTAGCTCAACCGAACCAAATTTGTTCACCTTAGTAACGGTAAAGGGACCCGACCACCTAGATTTTAGTTTTCTAGGGAAAAGATTTAATCTAGAATTAAAGAGTAGAACCTTATCACCGGGTGCAAACTCTCTTGGTAGGATCTTCTTGTCGTGCCACTTCTTGGTATTCTCCTTGTAAATTCATGCACTATCATACGCCGACAATCTAAACTCATCCAACTCATTGAGTTGAAGAAGTCTTTTCTCTCCCGCGACCTTTGAATCCATGTTAAGCTCCCTAATTTCCCAAAAAGCTTTGTACTCCAACTCCACTGGAAGATGACATGCCTTACCGTACACTATAATGTGAGGTACCAATTTGTTGTAGCCAAGCCTAACAACTTGGTTATGGACATTTCTTTGGTTCAAGATGTAGCATCATGTATTGGTGCTATGCATTCTATCCTTGGGCAGCAAGATATCCAACCCCTTGAATTTCTTGTTGTTCTTATTAACTAGTTTATTCTAGTTCTTTTTATGCTTTGAATAAATTGTAAACTTTAGTCATTTTAAGTTTGCAAATTAGTTATATTTTTTTCTTAGTTCTTTTTAGCTGATTTTAGTTCGAAAAATATTGTCACATTCACACAAAAGTACAAGTGCAAAGATACATCAAAATGGCAGCCATTTAAGCTTGGAATCCTAAATTCTTTTACAAGGAATTTCAAAGCTTTGACTTGGGAGTTACAATCAGTTTTCAAAGAGGAATTACAAGCCATTACAAGCCTTAACTTCAGCCTTCAAGTGGCCATTGATATCAGTCAACATTGGAGCATCTTAAGCCTTAATTTCAGCCTTCAATTGGCTGTTTAATTCAGTCAGCTTTTGAAGCAACTAAAGGGCGTCCAAATACACCCTTGTCCACATACATTCAAGCTAATTTCAAGGCTTGAACCAAGGAGGAGTTACACTTCTTTTCTATTTGAATTTGGGCGTGAAAATTAAAGGAAATACATCTCCAACTTGATGCTTGGATGAGCGTGAATTAAGGGGAGTTACACTCTCTTAATTCTGATTTTATTTCAGCCTTAATTTGGAGGTTATAAGCCACCATTTTCTCTTTGATGTATCTAGTTAAATAAGGCTTCTTTTAATAATGTATCTAGACAACAAAAAGCTGATTTGTACTTAGCTTTAGCTTAGGCGTGTAACAAGTGAGCTGAACAACCACTTAAGTTAGCTTGTACTTAAGGATGCTTGTTTACTATAAATAGCAAGCAAATGTGAATGAAAAAAATCAGATTATTCAAACAAAAAACTTGTCTTACATTCGTTTCTTGGATTAGAAACAAAAACCTGAAATTCTTGGATTTGGAATTTTGTTTCCTTTGCTTAGTTAGCTAGTTTAGGCTACTAGTTGGCTTGTGATCTTAGGAACCCAAACCGTTTCTTAGTTGTGTGACTTTATCTAAGAAGCCTTTGGTTCTTTAGCCTTATCTATCCCTTGGTTTATCACTTGTGTATTTTGAGTGTTACTCCAAATATACAACATTTGGCGCTAGAAGAAGGGGGATCTAGCAAAACAAATACCCAAACACATACCCAAACACATACCCCAAACACAAACCATGTCCGACATCCCACCCCCTAATTGGCAAGAATATGTTAATAAGGTTGCACAAGAGAAAGAAGATATGGAGCAACGAATGCAATATTTGCAAGATCAGTTAAAAGATCTTTCTACTAAGTTGCGCCATCAAAAAAAGGGTTCACCCAATCATAGTGATGAAGAATTGAGTGAATCTAATTTCAATCACAATGATAGACCTTTTCATAAAAGAGAAAGGTCACGACCTAATAATGACATTAAGGCTGACATCCCGGAGTATGATGGCAAACTCGATGCTGATGAGTTTGTAGAATGGCTTAGAACGGTGGAGAGAGTGTTTGATTACAAGCAAACACCAGAAGAAAAAAAGGTGAAGATTGTAGCCTTGAAGTTAAGAAAATATGCCTCAACTTGGTGGGCTAGTGTGTGTGCCAAAAGGGAAAGGCAAGACAAAGAGAAAGTGAGATCGTGGACCAAGATGAAAAAGATGCTGAAACAAAAGTTTCTTCCCACATACTATGTGCAAGAAAACTTTTCCAAGTTCCACAACCTCAAACAAGGTACAAAATCAGTAGAAGAATATGCTAGGGAATTTGAAGGATTTGTCATGAAATGTGGAGTAGAGGAAGATGAACCTCAAACATTGGTGCGCTTTTTGGGAGGACTTGACCCAAAAATAGCCAATGTGGCCGAGCTACACCCTTACACCACCCTTGAAGAGCTCATTATCTTAGCACATAAGATTAAGCAGCAACAAAAAGCAAGAGGCAAAAGTGAATCATCACGTTTTGCACCTCAAACCTCATTACCCCAAAAAAAGCAAACATCCAATTTCCCACCTTTCAAACCCACATCCAATCAGCCTACTTCTAAACCACCTTCACAAAACACCCAAAATTCCAACCCAAAACCAGCCCCAAGAAGATGTTTTCGGTGTCAAGGCCTTGGACATTTGACTAGTGATTGTCCAAATAAAAGGATTGTCACTTTGATTGAGCATGAAAAGGAGGAAGAATTAGAAATTGAAGTGGACAGCAACCTTGAGGAGAATGATGATTATGCGTGTCTTGGACCGGATGAAGGAGAATGCTTGGTGGTTCGACGTACACTAAGCAATATGATTGGCAAAGAAGGGAGTTTGCAACGTGAGGCAATCTTTCACACTCGTTGCACCATTGGTGGTAAGGTATGTACCTTGATTATTGATGGAGGTAGTTGTACCAATGTAGCTTCACAAGTAATGATAGACAAGCTGAAAATAAAAACCGTCCCTCACCCTAAACCTTATGTGATTCAATGGCTAAATCATGGTAAAGGGATTCAAGTAACACAACAAGTCTTGTTATCATTTAGCATTGGTAAAACTTATAAGGAAGAATTATGGTGTGATGTTATACCTATGGATGCATGTCATATTTTACTTGGTAGACCTTGGCTGTTTGATAGGCGTGTGATGCATGATGGGTATAAAAACACATATTCCTTCACTAAGGATGGACAGAAAATACTCCTTACCCCTCTAAACCTCAAAAACAGCCACCCCATATCCACACCCCCCACTTCCCTTACCACTCTCATAAAATCAGAATGGCATGAGTATAAAACTCACAAACAATTCATTTTAAGCCAACTTGATACCCCTTCCCAACCGACACAAAAAGAACCACACCCACTCCTCACCCCTCTTCTCAAAACCTTTTCCCATGTTTTCCCAGAAGACATTCCCCATGGCCTACCCCCAAAACGTGACATACAACACAAAATTGATCTTGTTCCCGGATCAATGCTCCCAAACAAACCAGCCTATAGAACCACTCCAAAAGAAACCGAAGAGATTAGGAGGCAAGTGGAAGAATTACTATCCAATGGTCTTATTCGTAAGTCTCTTAGTCCATGTGCTTGTCCTACTTTGATTGTGCCTAAGAAGATTGGAGAATGGAGAATGTGTGTTGATAGTAGGTCAATCAATAAAATCACTATCAAGTATTGGTTTCCTATTACAAGGTTGAATGATTTACTTGATGATTTGCATGGTTCTAAAGTGTTCTCTAAAATTGATTTGAGAAGTGGCTATCATCAAATTCGAATTTTCGAAGGAGATGAATGGAAGACCGCTTTCAAGACAAAGGAGGGCCTCTATGAGTGGCTTGTGATGCCATTTGGTTTGTCTAATGCACCATCTACATTTATGCGCCTTATGAATCAGGTTATGCAACCTTTCATGGGTAAATTTGTTGTAGTTTATTTTGATGATATTTTGGTGTATAGTAGGGAGGAAGAAGATCATTCTATGCACTTGCAACAGGTTTTTGAAGCCCTTGAACTTGAGAAATTGTATGGTAACTTAGAGAAGTGTCATTTCTTCACTTCCCAAGTTATTTTTCTTGGCTTTAAAGTCTCATCACAAGGCATTGAAGTTGATGAAAAGAAAGTTAATGTAATTCGTGAGTGGCCCACGCCACAAACCATGCAACAAGTTCGAAGCTTTAATGGACTTGCTTCTATCTATAGAAGATTTGTGCGGAATTTTAGTACCCTCATGGCACCTATCACGGAGCTAACTAAAAATCAGAAGTTAGTTTGGAATGATAAGGCTCAAAAGGCCTTTGATGACGTAAAACATCAACTTACTAGTGCACCTATTCTTGCTTTGCCTAACTTTGATGAAGTTTTTGAAGTTGAATGTGATGCTAGTGGAGTTGGTATTGGTGCTGTTTTGTCACAAGTTGGGCGTCCCCTTGCCTACTTTAGTGAAAAACTCAATGAAGCACAACGGAAGTATAGCACCTATGATAAGGAATTCTTTGCTCTTGTTCGTGCTTTGGACCATTGGAGACATTACCTCATTTCCAAGGAGTTCATCCTTCATTCAGATCATGAAGCCCTCAAATATCTTCAAAGCCAACAAAAACTCCGACCACGCCATGCCAAATGGGTGGAGTATTGGCAAGCTTTTCATTTTGTGATCAAGCATAGGAGAGGCGCCATGAACAAAGGAGCTGATGCGCTTTCAAGGAGATACACACTCTTGAATTTTTTCAAAGCAAGGGTGATTAGTGTTGAAGATGTGAAAGCAAGTTACAAAAATGATCATGACTTTGGTGATTTATTTTTAAAATTTTCTAATCATGCTTACAAAGATTATTACATTTTAGATGGCTATTTGTTCATAGGAAACAGGTTGTGCATTCCAAGATCAAGCCTAAGAGAATCTCTTATCAAAGAGTTTCATGAAGGAGGAATGGCGGGACACTTTGGTATAGAGAAGACTACTCTTCTTGTCCAAGAATACTTTCATTGGCCTAGGTTGGTCCGTGATGTGGAGTTCATTGTGAAGAGACGTGTGATATGTCAAAAGGCCAAGAGTCATAGTCTACCACAAGGCTATCTTTTTCCCTTACCTATTCCACAAGCACCGTGGGAGGATATTAGTCTTGATTTCGTTGTGGGACTTCCTATCACCCAACGAAAGAAAGATTCTATAATGGTTGTTGTGGATCGATTTTCTAAAATGGCTCATTTTATTGCTTGTCATTCAACTTATGATGCTACTCATGTTGCTAACTTGTTTTTCAATGAGATTGTTCGTTTGCATGGTGTACCTAAATCCATGGTGAGTGATCGTGATCCAAAATTTCTAAGTCATTTTTGGCTTACATTATGGAGGAAGATGGGCACGAAATTGAACTTTAGCACTTCAAGTCATCCTCAAACAGATGGTCAAACCGAAGTGACTAATAAAACTTTGGGATCCTTGCTGCGGTCTTTGGCTACTAAACGTCCCAAGCAATGGGAAGAGATGCTTCCTCATGCGGAGTTTTCTTACAATCGTGTGCCTAGCAAGACAACATGTTTGAGTCCTTTTGAAGTGGTGTATGGATTCAATCCGTGCACTCCTATTGATCTCACTCCCATTCCCTCACCAAACAAGTTCAGCAATGATGCCGAGGTGCGTGCAAAAGAAATCAAGTCTATGCATGAGCAAGTTCGTTCCAAAATTGAACAAGCTAATTCAAAGACAAAGGCATACTATGACAAGAAAAGAAAGGAGGTCCGTTTTCAGCCCGGTTACTTAGTTTGGATTCATCTTCGAAAGGAAATATTTCCTTCCAAAAGGCGGTCCAAGGTTAGTCCTCGTAGTGATGGTCCATTTGCTATTGTTGAAAAGGTGAATGATAATGCTTACAAAGTTGAGTTGCCCGGAGATTATGGTGTTTCTAGCACCTTTAATGTGGCTGATTTATCACCTTACTATGATGAGTTTGAAGAGTTGCCGAGTTTGAGGGCAAACTCTTTTCAAGAAGGGGGGAATGTTGTAGTCAAGCCTAACAACTTGGTTATGGACATTTCTTTGGTTCAAGATGTAGCATCATGTATTGGTGCTATACATTCTATCCTTGGGCAGCAAGATATTCAACCCCTTGAATTTCTTGTTGTTCTTATTAACTAGTTTATTCTAGTTCTTTTTATGCTTTGAATAAATTGTAAACTTTAGTCATTTTAAGTTTGCAAATTAGTTATATTTTTTTCTTAGTTCTTTTTAGCTGATTTTAGTTCGAAAAATATTGTCACATTCACACAAAAGTACAAGTGCAAAGATACATCAAAATGGCAGCCATTTAAGCTTGGAATCCTAAATTCTTTTACAAGGAATTTCAAAGATTTGACTTGGGAGTTATAATCAGTTTTCAAAGAGGAATTACAAGCCATTACAAGCCTTAACTTCAGCCTTCAAGTGGCTATTGATATCAGTCAACATTGGAGCATCTTAAGCCTTAATTTCAGCCTTCAATTGGCTGTTTAATTCAGTCAGCTTTTGGAGCAACTAAAGGGCGTCCAAGTACACCCTTGTCCACATACATTCAAGCTAATTTCAAGGCTTGAACCAAGGAGGAGTTACACTTCTTTGCTGTTTGAATTTGGGCGTGAAAATTAAAGGAAATACATCTCCAACTTGTTGCTTGGATGGGCGTGAATTAAGGGGAGTTACACTCTCTTAATTCTGATTTTCTTTCAGCCTTAATTTGGAGGTTATAAGCCACCATTTTCTCTTTGATTTATCTAGTTAAATAAGGCTTCTTTTAATAATGTATCTAGACAACAAAAAGCTGATTTGTACTTAGCTTTAGCTTAGGCGTGTAACAAGTGAGCTGAACAACCACTTAAGTTAGCTTGTACTTAAGGATTCTTGTTTACTATAAATAGCAAGCAAATGTGAATGAAAAAATCAGATTATTCAAACAAAAAACTTGTCTTACATTCGTTTCTTGGATTAGAAACAAAAACCTGAAATTCTTGGATTTGGAATTTCGTTTCCTTTGCTTAGTTAGCTAGTTTAGGCTACTAGTTGGCTTGTGATCTTAGGAATCCAAATCGTTTCTTAGTGGTGTGACTTTATCTAAGAAGCCTTTGGTTCTTTAGCCTTATCTATCCCTTGGTTTATCCCTTGTGTATTTCGAGTGTTACTCCAAATATACAACACAATTGGTGTCTTGAATGCGGTTCGATATGTCCATAGTGTGTCATCTAGCTTTATACTCCAATCCTTCCTTCACTTATCCACCATTTTCTCTAGAATTGACTTGATTTCCCTATTAGAGACCTTAACTTGACCACTAGTTTTAGGGTGATAACTAAGTCCGGTTCTATGGTATACCCCATACTTCTTTAGAAGGTTGTGCAATTGTCTTTCATGGAAGTGAGTACCTCCATCACTAATGATAGCTCACGGGACACCAAACCTTGGAAATATGGTCTTCTTGAATAGCTTCATGACCACCTTGACATCATTTGTTGGTGAAGTAATGGCCTCGACCCATTTGGATACATAATCAACAGCAACAAGTATGTAAAAATTCCCATTGGAAGATGGAAACGGTCCCATATAGTCAATACCCCAAACATCAAATATTTCAACTTCAAGGATCCCAGTCTAGGGCATCTCGTGCCTCCTCAAAATATTGTCGATCCTCTGGCAAGAATCACAAAACATGATAAATATCCGCGCATCCTTGAATATAGTAGGCTAAAAGAAGATTGACTTATTAAGCTTTACTACGGTTCTACAAGGGCCATGATGCCCACCATATGGAGAGTTATGGCAGTGTTGTAGGATGCCATTCACTTCCCATTTGGGGACACACCTACGAAATAGTCCATTTGCACACTCACGAAACAAAAAAGTATCATCCCAAAAATAATATTTAACATCATGGAGAAACCTTTTCTTTTGTTGATAGGACATATCCAAAGGTAGTATACAGCCTACAAAATAATTGGCATAATCAACATACCAAGGTCCTTGTGACACAACTGCAAGTAGATTATCATCAGGAAGAGAATGATCAATAGGTGTAGAATCCTTACCTCAATCATACCTGATCCTAGATAAGTGATTTACAACTACATTCTCCGCTCCCTTCTTGTCTATGATTTCAATATCAAAGTCTTGGAATGTGAGTACTTAACGAAGGAGTCTAGGTTTGGTGTCTCACTTGGCAATGAGATATTTTAATGTTGCATGATTAGTGAAAACAATAATTTTAGAACCAACCAAGTATGATCTAAATTTCTCCAAGGCAAAAATAACAGCAAGAAACTCCTTCTCTGTAATAGCATAGTTGACTTGAGTTTCATATAAAGTTTTACTAGCATATTAAATAGCATGCAAAACTTTATTATTCCTTTGGCCAAGCATGACGCCCAAAGCATAGTCACTAGCGTCACACATGATCTCGAATGGAAAATTCCAATTGGGAGCACATATGATGGGAGCCGAAATCAAGGCTTTCTTGATCCTGTTGAAAGACTCAAGACACCCATCAATAAAATCAAAAGGAGCATCTTTAAGTAGAAGTTGGGTTAGTGGTTTTGCAATTTTAGAAAAATCCTTGATAAAATGGCAATAAAACCCCGCGTGACCAAGGAAACTCCTTACTTTTGTAACATTAACTGGTGGGGGTAATTGCTCAATCACTTATACCTTTTCTTTGTCTACCTGTATACCTTGGTCAGAAATAATGTGACCCAATACTACAACTTGTGTCACCATAAAGTGACACTTCTCCCAATTTAAAACCAAATTGCATTCTGTACATTTTTTCAAAACTTTAGCGAGGTTAGATAAACAATTATCAAATGAAGAACCATAGACTCTAAATTCATCCATAAAAACTTCCATAATAGACTCTATAAACTCAAAAAGATGCTCATCATACAATGCTAAAAAGTGGCAGGTGCGTTACATAATCCAAAGGGCATCCTACGATAAGAAAAAGTACCATAAGGACATGTAAATTTTGTTTTCTCCTAATGATCAGGGTGAATTGATATTTGAAAGAATCCCGAGTATCCATAGCTAATCTTTCCAACATTTGATCAATGAATGGGAGGAGGAAACGGTCCTTTTTAGTGGCAGTGTTTAATTTATGATAGTCAATGCACATCCGCCATCTTGTTACAGTTCTAGTGGGAATTAATTCATTCTTATCATTTTTTACTATTGTCATCCCACCCTTATTTAGAACTACCGGCACAGGGCTTACCCACTTTAAATCAGAGATAGGATAGATAATACCTACATCAAGTAGTTTCATGACTTCCTTTTTAACAGCCTCTTGCATGTTAGGATTCAACCTTCTCTATGGTTGAATAATCGGTATGTGATTATCTTCTTGGTGTATCCTGTGCGTGCAAAAATTAGGGCTAATACCCTTTAGATTATAAATATTGTACCCAATTGCCTTCTTGTGGGTTCGAAGAACCTCAAGAAGTTGGGAAGTTTGTGGGTCATCGAGTGCAGCACTAATGATCACATGGTGTAGTTCCTACTCATCCAAAAATACATATTTTGATTAGGAAGGAAGAGATTTAAGTTCAGGTTTCTTTACCTCCTTAGAGTATGAATCCTGAATTAAATTTTCCACCTCACCATTATCATCAGGGCTAAGTTGCTCGTTTGATAGAGCATGCTCAATTTCATCCACCTCTTTGCTCCATATATCAGCGTCACCTGCATCAAGTTCACAACATAGTACTTCCTCTAAAGGATCTCATGAGAGAACCTGAGGTAAGCTGTCATGGCAAATAAAATCAATGACATCAATACTATAACACTTCTCTTCTAGCATAGGTCCTTTCATAACTCTCCTTAGATTAAATGTAATGTTATCATCGCCAACGGAGAGAGTTAATTTCCCAATTTTCACATCTATAATAACACCTGTAGTATGAAGAAAGGGTCTACCTAAAATAATAGAAATTTGCATATCCTCTGCCATGTCTAAAACAACAAAATCAACTGGGATAAAAAATTTACCAACTCTAGCAGGAACATCTTCTAAAATAGTTAAGGGTATTTAACAAAACGATCTGCCATTTGTAAAGTAATATTAGTAACCTTTAAATCACCTATATTAAGCTTTGAACACACATACAATGGCATTACAGTGACACTGGCACCTAAATCACATAAAGCTATATCAATAAAAACATTTCCTATATGATGATGTGTCTATTTTATATAGTATTTTACCCCCGTCCCTTGGTCATAATTAGTAGTGTTTTTGGATCTTTAGAGCCACTTTTATTACTAATTGGTGTTTTCTAGTGTTTTCGTAGATTTGGTTGACTTTTGTAGGGAATTACACTTTTGGAGTATTTTCCCGAGATATTTTGGAGCAATCACGAGCATTGGAGAAGCACGACCAGATTTTATAGCCCAGGGCCAGTTAGAGCCATCGAACCGGTGATTAAGGGCTCGGTATATGTGATACCTGGGCATTTAGACCGAGTATTCAAGACCGGAAGAGGAAACCCAGATTGGCCTGAAGAATTGGAGCCCAATCGTAGTCCAAATAGTGGCCCAAGTGAGCCGCCCGGCCAAAGAGGCTGGCCCTTGGAAGCGCGCCCGGCCGGGCGGGAGAAGTTAAGGCTGGCGCCCGGTGACGCGCCCGGCCGGGCGCGAGATTGCTATTGAAGAAGAAAAAAGGCGCGCCTGATCGGGCGGTGCCTCGCCCGATCGGGCGCGTGTATTTGTTAGACGATTAGCGTCGTTTTAGTTTGTTTTAGTTTAGGATTTGTACGGAGTATAAATATTCCTCCGTATACGATTTTGGGGGTGTTCTTCTCTCTCTTTCCTTTTACTCTTTCTTTTACCCTCTTAATTGTTTTGTTAGATTCTCTCCCTCTTAAACCTTTGTTCTTAATCCATTCTTAATTCCAGATTTGTTTGGTAACTATTTCTCTTCTCTTAATCTTAGTTATTCATTCGATTCCTTTAATTATGTCTTACTTTATTGCTTTTATTAGTTTAGTTTCTATTATGTGTGAGTAGTATTATTTCTAGGGTTTATGGGGATCCTTAAATAATATGAAGGGGTAATTTATTTTTGTTAATTATCAATGCTAGATTAATTTCCTATTGATTGATTTAATGCTCTGTGACTAGATTAAGCCTGATCTTTTATGCATGAGTTTGACAATATTGATTCGAGATTCGACAGATGAGAATTGATGTTTAGGTCTAGTTTCAATAGGCAGATTAATTTATAAATGGTTAAGTCGAGATTCGAGAGATGAGATTTAATACCAGTAGATTAATTCTGTGATTGTAATACGTAGCGAAATCCCTTTACGATCTGGTTAATTGATGCATTGATGATGGACTATTATTGATTTTTGTTATTTCATGATAATTTCTTATTGAATTGTTTTAACGCTTTACAATTATGGCTTGTAAAAGTATAGCAATATTGAATTAATGAATCGAGCAGATGTTAATTTGATATTAAAGACTATTTTCAATAGGAACTTAGATCTAGTAAATTGCGAGAGCCTGTTAGATCTATGTTGATTAAAAAATTGCGAGATCCTGTTAATCATGTTATTTATGCAATGTCAATGATTTTGTTATTTAGATGAAATACTACAAGAGGGGGGGTGAATTGTAGTATGGAGATTGCTAGTTACTTTTTGCGGAATTAAAAGAAACTTAACGCAATAGAGAAATAGTGTAAGAGAGATTTTAAGAGGAAAACTACCTAGGCCAAATAAGAAGTGAAAAACCTCGACCCAAAGGGATTTTGACTCGAAACATTCCACTAAAATAGGCGAACGACTCTGTTACAACCTATGAGGAACTTGAGCCTCTACCGAGTTCCTCAACGAACTCATATCCCCAACAACTATTCCCTCTAATAGTTGCAGCTCGAAATATTCCCTCAAAGACCTCTCTTCTCACTCAAGACTTTACTCAAAACCTTACTCTTTCTCTTTCTCTCAAGCTTCACTCAAAGCCTTCTCTACATACAAAGAACTCACTCAAGTTCTCACCCCAATACAAGAGTTCACTCAAACCCTTATTAATTCCCCATTACAAGAGTTCACTCAAACCCTTAAACAACTCTCAAATATATATAAAAGATATAATGTATAAAACTAATATGTTGGACACTTTGAGATATGTAAGGAACTTGGAACCTAGAGGAACTGGGTAACCAACGTGGAGAGAAAATATATTTCTTTTCTACTGCTCTACCACTTTGGATAAACTCCATTATGGAATGACTCAATTAAGCCAGACAGTTTGGAATGAATGAAAACATTTCTTTTTATAGTGCTTTAAAGACAAACCCATTCATCCCATGATCTTCAATCATAACAGTAGTGCTTCCTAAATTCTAGGCATTATCTCCATTAACTCCATGAGCATAAGAAATAATGGAAGACATGGATTGGAGTAAAAAAAACATTTTCTCCATGATCTCCTTATTTTTCTCCTGTAAAAAGTTGTTTCAAATTGAACGTGAAAAGCAATTTTTATTTTTCCAAAAACTTAATAAATAAAAATAGAAGTTACAAGAAAATAAAATACTAACCAAATTAGATTTTTATCAATTAAAAACTGATTCGGAATTTATTCATTAAGAATAAATATTTTATCCCAAAATAACTATCCTATTTAATTTAAAATATTAAGCCAATTAGAGATTAGATAGGAAACAACCTAAAACATATCCCTAAAATATAGGAGAAAATAAAGAGAATAAAATATCATTTTGACTAAAAAGAAAATCAGATTTTATTTTTAAAAACTTATCTTTTATAAAAATAAAATCTATTTAAAATAAATTATACCAAGTCAAAACTAATTACCTAGAAAGTAGGCAAAGATAATGCAATGACTACTAACATGGAAAACTGACTTCTAGTGCTGTGTAAACGTGTGTTTCTCTTATACACGAATTTTAGACTCACCCGTAAGGAACTGGCTGGTCAGCAACACCCAGTTCCTTCCAGACTGTCAGTTCCTTTGAGACTGAAGTTCCAATTTAGTTCCATAGGCATGTTCCAAACAATTTCTCGTGTCCAACATACTTACATGATTCCTAGAAAAATATACTCCTATTTTTCTGTCTTGAAGCTTCTACTCCAAAGCTTCTGTTCCTTCAAAGAAACTTCTCTTCTCTTGTTCTCACATACAAATTGCTGCTTATTCCTTGTAAAGAACTACTTCTCATTCTTCTTAGGAACTGCATACAAAGTCTAACAATACGTTTTTACGTTTAGACTTCTTCTCTTTGTGTTCCCCCTTGGAAACTCTTCTTCTCTTTGTGTTCCCCCTGAGGAACTTAAGCACGATCCAAACATTGAATGTTGGGAACCATCTTCAATAATGATCTAACCTGTACTCAATCATCTTCTTGCTTCATGAATTGTTCATGCACATCTCAATACACATGTTAGTTAGATAATCATCATTTGTTCACAATCATTAAAACCTTACAACAATTTTCCCCTTTTTGATGATGAAAAACAAATGATGCTTATCACAAGAAGCAATTAAGAAGATGTATATATATTCCCCCTTAATCATTCAAATTAGGAGCTATTGAACAATTCATGCATGTACGATAAGGAACCATTCATAAAAGGACAATAACATGTTTAAAGTACATTATATGGATGTTCATCAATATGACTTAGCTTAACTATATAAATAAATATACAATACGCATCACTCACGAATAAATATTCAATAAGCATTTCAATTAGCACATCACATAATAAGTATCACACATCACATATTCTTCCCCCTTTTATCATTATCGAAAAGGGTTTTTTTGCACACATTTATTAATTCAATTCAATCATTTATGCATACATACATAAGAGCAAATGTCACACATACCACCAAAAAAAATGGTTAAACATTTGGTATTTCTAAAAGCTTAAGAGACTCAATTTTCAAACTAGGATGCTACTTCACAAATTTCCAATTCACAATCCAAAGACCCAACTTCAAAACCAATGAAGGAACTTGACAGATAAGATACAAATGCAAGCAAAGATCAGTTTTGAAACTTTGTTAGAGAAAAGGATAATGAATATTTAGCTCAAAAGATATGAAAGAAGATAATGGAAATATTTTGAGTAAATGGAACTTGAGACAAATGTTGTGCTCTCAGTTTAGAAAGTTTGAGATAAGGTTCTTAACAATCATAAGAGTTTAATTACCTTCATCTCACACTCTTGAATGTTCAACAAACCCCAACACACATAATTACCTTGGTATATATGTACTTAGCAAGTTCCCTTCACTTCAATCACCAACCTTCCTTAAGGAACATGCTTATAAGGAAACTTGAATTTTGATTCATATAATCAAGTTCTCATATCTCCTTATGTTCCTTATCTTTCTTAAGCTTCATGAATAAAATTCTTCTTCATCTAAGAAATTATAAAGATTCAATAATCACCTCCTTTTTTTTTAAAGGGTGATTTTCAAATCTTTCTTTCATTTACGTACAGTAATCAAGATAGAACTTACTCATATACTCTGGTGTTCCAACACCAAATAAATGAACCACTTTAATTAGTTCAATTCCTACCTTATTCCCCCTGAGTTCCTTGTCATTCTTTTTCATCTTGGAATTTATTGTAGAAATTCCTCAAGCTGATTCTTCCTCCAAAACATCAAATGATAGATCACAAGCACTTCACCCCTTCCACATCAACTTCCCCCTCTAACTTGTATTCATCCAACTCTTCATGTATCCTTGAACCATAAAGATGAATGAATTTTAACTTAGAGCACATGGGTTGTGTGAAAATAAAGTGGGAGGATATGAATGAGGAAAATATAATGATAATAAGGATCTTCAAAGTTATGTATATGTAAGATATGAAAATGAGAAACGCAAACCATAACAGTATACAACACGGACACACAACATAATGTTGTGGAATAATGTTGTTTTCGAAGATGAATGGTGTGGATAATTTGAAAGTTGGCAAAAAGATAGGTTTGTTCCCTCTAGAATATATGACCATATAAGATAAAACAGTTTGAGAATGTACCTGTCTTGTTCCATTAAAGTTTCTTCCATTGTTCCTTTGGCAACTTAGGATTTTTGTTTTTGACAACATCCATAATTCTCAACGAGACCTTTGACACTTTTAGGCAAGTGAGTATGTCCTTTACAACACATTAGTTAAGTGTGACACAATACACTTAAATGTATGTACTTAACTTCATTTATAATGTGCACAAGAAACCACACCTGACAATTATTAAGGAACAAAATACGTATATATGCTCATGCCATACTTCAACAAATCTTATTCCTTAAAACAGTACATACTTTACTAATTAGGCAAAATCATAAGAAAGAGGTTCCACATATTCAAACATCATATTGTAAGTTCCTTAATAAATACAACACTCAATTCAAACATCAACTATGCAATATCGTGAATATAAGAGGACATACCTCAAGTTATATTTCACCATGTATCACTATAAATTAGCAATGGACCGAAATTTGATGGCTAAGTTACGAGTTCCTTAAGGATTCATTCCATCCTTTTGATGCACTCACATCCGATGTGAACAATCACTTTTGACTTGAAACTCATTAAGTGACTTTGATGTCACTGGCCGTCTTTCTTTGAAAGTTCCTTGTCGTATTTTTGTCAATTAGATCACCATGCCTTTCTCTTATTTTGGATGCAGATCCAAAGAGAAACTGAGTTCCCCATCATGATTTTACAAGGTTAGAAATCCCTTGCAGGAAGATTTGTTAGTTGCATCAAACATATAAACAATATAAATATTTACAACTAATAAATCAATAAGTTCCTCTTGAAAATAAAACAATTAACTTTCAGATTAGCTTCAAGAAGGAACTTGAATAATCTTCTATGCCATTGAGTATGAACCTGCTTCAACACTTAAAGAGTTTTATTACGTTCATAAATATGGCAAAAAGATTTAGGGTTTCAAATCCTAAAGGTTGTTCCTCATAGATATCCTTTATTAGTATATATAGAAAATTCATATTTGACATCTATTAAAAACAACTTGATTCCCATGTAAGCACGCGGCAAAATAAATGATATGCAATCAACTCATTATCTAGCTATAAAAATACGAACCTGACAAAGTTCCTTAATGTGGAGGAACTATGCTCATATATATTCATAAACACTTATTAAATGATTTTGGGTGTTCCTGAATAAGTTCACGTTCTGTACCTTAGCTAATTCCTTTAACCTTGTTGGAAGGCTTCATGTGTTCCTTGGTCAAGATATGCTCTAATTTCCTTCAAGGAACCAACACTTTATGATAAGTTGGAGCTTAAGGAACTACATGACAATGTAGCTGATTGATGCTGCTTCATAGAGTGACATACTTCTGTAGAAATTCCACTAATTTCAAGGAACTAATGAGTTCTACACTAAATTCTCTTAAACCTACATGCTGGGAACACACATGTTAGTTTCATAAAATTTAAGGTCACTCAATGCACATTAATACCTTGTTGTAACATGTACATGTTTCATACGTGGAGGTGCACCATAAGAACACCACCTTACTACTTCTATTATCAAACTTCCCTTTTCAAATGAAGAGTGTCTTGTTTCTCAAAGGTCTAACCATTTCCTTGTATATGATGCAGCAAATAGCATTGATAACTTTGTAGTGATTTCAACATTGAGAGCCTGTAATCAACACTTTATTCCTGCACAAATCATTAAACTTCAAAGGAACTTGGTTCCATGGTTAGATCTTTAATATAACATTTGATTACTGCTTAATCACTTAATCCCTCATAGAAAAGATAACAATAATATAATAATTGTTACATTCTAAGGTAAGTGATTTAATAACAATTATCAAATATAACCAAGACATATCTATTTTAATCCCAACTTTAAATACTCAAGGATTCACACAAATCCAATTGAATGAGGTCCAATAGGTTTGTGGTCGTTATTTGGCTTGAAAGAAGATAAATTAGATAAAAATTACTAACTTTTCATACTTCACAAACTTATGGTAAGGAACTTGATATAAGATAAAGTAACAATCAAGTTCCTTGACGTTTATCAAGTATGGAGAACCAGCAAGTCAAATATATGTTTGTAACACAGAAGAATTCATCTTCAATAAATCCTTGAAATGTCAGGTTATTGTAAGGAATCAAATTGTGACCCTCATACATAGTATGAGTTCCTTATTTGATTCCCTTTCAATATGATATTCCTAGTTTTATAGATGATGAACTATTATTGGTAAAACAAATAAAGTTACAAAACTTTGAAAATATCATAATGTGCTTCATGATCTCGAAAGAATGTTCACAATGGAGTAGAAACTTAACTTACCAACCTTTTAAGTTAATACCAAAAGTTTAATTGAAGTTCCTCCATCGTAAGCCACTAGTGAGAAACTTTTGTCAAGCCTTCTATCACATGTTAAGAGCACCCGTTGCCGAGATACCACGAGTTGTTCCCCCTCACCAGATATCACCTTCTTTTACATGTTCCTCTTGATTTCAAACTGGAAAATGTTCCTTTGGTCCTTTTGGACCATTCCACATTCTCTTGGGCTCTTCTAATATGAGAAACTAAATGTGTTGATTTGATCTTCAATGTTTCAACACCATATCAATCATGGATCCTCATATCTTTCTCATAAGCATATGACCTGAAATTCAAGAACCCAATTAAATGATCTTGTGCAATATTCAAGGTTAGTAGGTTAGTGAATAGAGATATGACATAAAAAGCTCAAATCATAAAGCTCCAACGTATACTCCCTTAAGAATGTCATCCCATATTTAAGTCTAGCAGTAGACTTTTGTACTTCCAATACTTTGCTTAGAAGTCATCATATAGTTACCAACATCCTTTGTAGAGAATTGAAAAAGGAATTTATGATTTATTTTTGGGAACCAAAATCAACAGGAACTTGAACCGAAACTTGTATATTATATATCGTGACAGCTTAATGTAAAGTTGTGTTACTTCCTTGTTGTTGGCTCCTTCCTGCATTCTTAGATTCACCAAGTTCCTTCAGATCAACGTCCAAAGTTCCTTGATCCAAAAACTTTCTTTTTATGCATTTATTCACATACCTACAAGATAATCATTATTAATCTGCACAAAACTTAAAGAGAATTTAGATTCCATCATGAAAACGATGTAAGTCAACTTTTCTACTATAATCTTTTACAATTATGCATTTATGATAAAGAATATTGGTTAGCACAATTAAGTAAAAGATAAAATAAAATAAAAAGGTAAACAAATGCAGATCTAGACTTATAAGAAGACGTAAGAGCAACTTACCAAATACCACCTACAAAAAGTTTCATCTTCACATACTTCTTATGAAGAACTATTGTGAGAGGAACTTGTACATGTGTCCTAATATACAAGAAACCAAATCATCTCAATGATTATAGTCTTCTTCCTCTCATTTACATTCTGCAAATAAGATTACCTCTAGGTCTTTGGAACCCAAAATAAATTCAAGTTCCTTCTTGTTAGTAATAGTAGTCAAAATCAATATAACTACTTCTACAACCAAGAAACAACATGTATCTATATAATATATATTCAAATAATTCAAGATACATGGAAAAACTATTTCTCTGACATATAATCAAAATTTTCGTGTACTAACAAGTCAGAAAAATAAAGTTCCTTTTGATAGGAATCCAAGTTTGTTGTTCCACATGATGTGTTCCTTGAACTACTTTTAATCAATCAATTCGTTATGAATAAATAATCAAACATGAAATCTAACATACTGACTTTTAAACACAGTAAAAATCAGAATAGACATTATCCAAATTTGATGAAAAAAATTCATAAAAATTAAAATTATATTAACAAAAATACTACAAGGAACAAGGTTAAACTAATGTATGCATATAATGAAGAACTCAAAAACAGAATACTTACCTCAAAGTACGAGTCTTTGAATACCTTTCTCTTCTCTAGTAAACATTAATCTCCACATGATGCTTGGAACAACGACAGGCTGAGTTCCTTTCTTCAATTTTCTTGTACGTACTCATCTTAGCAAAGAACTTGATTGTCAGGGTTTTCTGCTTCATCAAGAGCTCTGGCTCTGATACCAATTGTTATTTAGATGAAATACTACAAGAGGGGGGGTGAATTGTTGTATGGAGATTGCTAGTTACTTTTTGCGGAATTAAAAGAAACTTAACGCAATAGAGAAATAGTGCAAGAGAGATTTTACGAGGAAAACTTCCTAGGCCAAATAGGAAGTGAAAAACCTCGACCCAAGGGATTTTGACTCGAAACATTCCACTAAAATAGGCCAACGACTCTGTTACAACCTATGAGGAACTTGAGCCTCTACCGAGTTCCTCAACAAACTCATATTCCCAAACAACTATTCCCTCTAATAGTTGCAGCTCGAAATCTTCCCTCAAAGACCTCTCTTCTCACTCAAGACTTCACTCAAAACCTTACTCTTTCTCTTTCTCTCAAGCTTCACTCAAAGCCTTCTCTACATACAAAGAACTCACTCAAGTTCTCACCCCAATACAAGAGTTCACTCAAACCCTTATTAATTCCCCATTACAAGAGTTCACTCAAACCCTTAAACAACTCTCAAATATATATAAAAGATATAATGTATAAAACTAATATGTTGGAAACTTTGAGATATGTAAGGAACTTGGAACCTGGAGGAACTGGCTAACCAACGTGGAGAGAAAATATATTTCTTTTCTACTGCTCTACCACTTTGGATAAACTCCATTATGGAATGACTCAATTAAGCCAGACAGTTTGGAATGAATGAAAACATTTCTTTTTATAGTGCTTTAAAGACAAACCCATTCATCCCATAATCTTCAATCATAACAGTAGTGCTTCCTAAATTCTAGGCATTATCTCTATTAACTCCATGAACATAAGAAATAATGGAAGACATGGATTGCAGTAAAAAAAACATTTTCTCCATGATCTCCTTATTTTTCTCCTGTAAAAAGTTGTTTCAAATTGAACGTGAAAAGCAATTTTTATTTTTCCAAAAACTTAATAAATAAAAATAGAAGTTACAAGAAAATAAAATACTAACCAAATTAGATTTTTATCAATTAAAAACTGATTCGAAATTTATTCATTAAGAATAAATATTTTATCCCAAAATAACTATCCTATTTAATTTAAAATATTAAGCCAATTAGAGATTAGATAGGAAACAACCTAAAACATATCCCTAAAATATAGGAGAAAATAAAGAGAATAAAATATCATTTTGACTAAAAAGAAAATAAGATTTTATTTTTATAAACTTATCTTTTATAAAATAAAATCTATTTAAAATAAATTATACCAAGTCAAAACTAATTACCTAGAAAGTAGGCAAAGATAATGCAATGACTACTAACATGGAAAACTGACTTCTAGTGCTGTGTAAACGTGTGTTTCTCTTATACACGAATTTTAGACTCACCCGTAAGGAACTGGCTGGTCAGCAACACCCAGTTCCTTCCAGACTGTCAGTTCCTTTGAGACTGAAGTTCCAATTTAGTTCCATAGGCATGTTCCAAACAATTTCTCGTGTCCAACATACTTACATGATTCCTAGAAAAATATACTCCTATTTTTCTGTCTTGAAGCTTCTACTCCAAAGCTTCTGTTCCTTCAAAGAAACTTCTCTTCTCTTGTTCTCACATACAAATTGCTGCTTATTCCTTGTAAAGAACTACTTCTCATTCTTCTTAGGAACTGCATACAAAGTCTAACAATACGTTTGTACGTTTAGACTTCTTCTCTTTGTGTTCCCCCTTGGAAACTCTTCTTCTCTTTGTGTTCCTCTGAGGAACTTAAGCACGATCCAAACATTGAATGTCGGGAACCATCTTCAATAATGATCTAACCTGTACTCAATCATCTTCTTGCTTCATTACTTGTTCATGGACATCTCAATACACATGTTAGTTAGATAATCATCATGTTCACATCTCAATACCCTGGAGTATTATTTATTGGTGAACCTATGTCCTAGATCCTTTTATAAATTGTTTTCTCCTTATTCTCAATCTTTGTTGTTTAGTTTATTTTTCAAATATAAATATTGGTTACATCATAATCTAGATTATATTAGTTAATTAGGTATAAAAAGACTTGTTTCCCTGTGGAGTTCGACCCTACTTCCCTATCTACTTTAGTTAGAGGACTTAGGTAATTACGTTTAATTAGGGGATACGACTTTACCCTTGTCAAAATTTGGCGCCGTTGCCGGGGAAACAGTTTTATTTTTGTTTCCGATTATTTTTGTAGTCTAGATTATTTCCTTTATTTGTCTTAGAGAACGTTAGTTCACTGAGGCAAATCTCATATTTGCTTCTAGTTTTTTGTTTATGCCCAGGTGTTCCACATCAGGGTACATCCCATTCGATCCTAAGATCGAACGTTCCTTCCATAGACAAAAAAATCTATACAAGCAAACTCTGGCGGATTCTGGTAATAATAATAATCACCGCGATCCTCCAACTGGTTCTAGCGATTCAGAAGTTTCATCAGACGCAGAATCAGAGATGGCGGTTCTAAATAAGCTTAGTGATTACTCACAACCTAATCTTACAGATTTTCCACATCTAACCACTACTCCGGCTCTTGATGGGGTTAAATTCGAAATAAACCTCAATTTATAACGATGATAGAGAGGAAGCAATTTAGTGGAGCCAAGGGTGAAGACCCAAATCTTCACATTGCCGACTATTGTCAATATTGTAACACCATCAGGCAAGCCAGGGTCACTCAAGACCAAATCAGGGAGATTCTCTTTCCCTTCTCTTTAGCTGGAAAAGCTAAATTGTGGTTTAATGGCTTAAACAAAACTTCACTTGGTATAACTGACTGGGAAACTCTTGTTTTGAATTTTTATAACAAGTATTATCCTATAGAGAGAACAGCCGTACTACGGAGTGCGATTCAGAACTTTGCCCAAGAAGCCGATGAATATTTATATGAGGCTTGGGAGAGGTTCAAGGATCTACAAAGAGACTGCCCCCACCATAATTTAGCACAATGGCAGTTCATCCAAGCCTTTTACAATGGCCTTGGAAATTCTTCTCGAATAATTTTAGATTCTGCAGCTAGTGGGAGATTTATGAATCTTGATGTTGAAGATGCAGGTCAGGTTATTGAAGACATGGCGATACACAATTCCCAATATGGGAATCCTAGAGGATTTGCTAACAAGGGGAAGCATAGTGTTGACTCTGTATCCTTTTTGCAAGCTCATCTGACCTCTATTTGCCAAAATTAGATAATCTGAGCACTGCTAATGTAGCTAATGTTTCTGCGATTAATAATAATTCTAATGAGGCCTTCTGTGAAAATTGTGGTATTTTAGGTCATTGGGAGCAAGATTGCAGGAGTTCCATGGAGCAAGTTAATGCCTTTCAAGCTTATAGGCAGAATAACCCATACTCCAACACCTACAATCCTGGGTATCGGAATCATCCGTACCTTTCCTACCGGAGTACCAATGTTCAAAATCCACCACCACAAGAACCACAGGCGTCAGAGCAGCAGCAGCAGAAATATTATCATCCCAATGCAGGCCAGAAGAACCAACCACAACAAACCTCCTCATCTTTCGACCCTTCTCTGGTGGAAATTAGAGCAATGTTAGTTGGTTAATATGCAAAAGCACATGGAGAGTAGAGATACGACAATTGATCAAATTCTAGCACATAATAAAATTGTAGATAATCAAATTGTGCATCTTTCTGCTACTCTACAAGCCCGCCAACAGGGAGCTATACCGGCACAGCCGACCAAGCCTACGGATCAAGCATTTGCAATTACTCTAAGGAGTGGTTCAAACTATGAAGGGCCCCCTATGCCCAGAGTTGATGAACCTGTTTTATTAAATAATGCTAATCTTGATTCCGTTAAACCAGACAATGTAGTTGATAGCCCTGCAGGGCTAAAGGATAATACTAACATATCTAAATCTACATTGCAGGGTACAACTCCAGAGAAGGTGGCTACACCAAATAAGGGCAATAAGGCCCCAAAGCCAATTATCAAAATTCCATTCCCCAACCATCAATTGAAGACAAACTTGGATAAGCAGTTTGGTGAGTCCGACTCACCGCGGAAACAACCCCGACCCAAGG
The DNA here is from genome assembly GCF_001683475.1 of Chenopodium quinoa. Classification (NCBI taxonomy): domain Eukaryota; kingdom Viridiplantae; phylum Streptophyta; class Magnoliopsida; order Caryophyllales; family Amaranthaceae; genus Chenopodium; species Chenopodium quinoa. The sequence continues at coordinate 31,261 of NW_018742538.1, read as the reverse complement.
AACCACTCGTAATTAATAAAACCATAAAGCATAAATAAATAATCACAAGAAAAGGAAGAACGAATCATACCCTTGAAGCGAGCTTCGCCCTCTCAAAACGGGCTCTTATTTGAAAGCCTTGAGCACCGCAAATGCTGTGCCTCCAACGGTATCCACCCACAAAGGACGAACACGACTTTTTAGGTCCGCTACCTTGGAGTTAGCAAGGTCAGACAAAAACCCAAGTGTTAATGGAGTTTAAGAGTTTTTCCCAAAATATGGAATGCTCTTTCTAACTCCCACACAAGCACTTTACTCCAAATCCCAAGGTTTGTATTTATATAGGAAAGTATGAGTGGGAATTTCTATCCCATCAATGTGGGATCATGAAATTCCACAAATTAATTTAAAGCTAAATTAAATTAAAATTGCAAACTAATAATAAATCTACAAGTGTCATTACCATGTGAAATGGGTTGGTGAGGACCACATGGAGAGTAGGGGACCATACTTGCTCCCCACTCAATACTCTCCTTGTGCCACATGTCCTTACCCACTTGCTCCCATATTCCTCAAGCTTCCCCATAGTGACCGGCCCTATGGCCCATCCACGAGCCCAGCCAGGACCCCATCTCGAGCCTAGCCCCGCACCAAGATGCGGGCTGCTGCTATGCGCGCAAGTCACGCACTTGGTGCGGGCTTGCTGCTGTGCGTGGGTGCTAGTGCGTGCGCTGCTAGCACGCCTAGCTTGCGGCAGCTAGCTGCTGCACGCACCACGTGCACGTGGCTGCTAGCTGCTGCTGTGCGTGGCTGCTAGCACGCACCTAGCCAGCCATGCTAGGCTCGGCTTGGTGCGCTTGCTAGCCACCTATGCTTGGACATTTTTGCCCCTAGCATTCGGATGCTCGGGGCACTCCGATGCTAGGGGTATTTTGGGAATATGGTCGATTTATTATTATTTTGCGCGTCTCGTCTTTTTATTATTTTTAACTCGACTTCCAACGATCGGTTTCGACACTCCAAGCTCGAATTACCGACGTCTAAATATTTAACACTCGGGCGACGAATTAATTTCTTCCGAATTAATTCGTCGAGTCGGTTCGTATATTTTGCTTGGGTGTGACCAAAGGGTTCAGTCAAGATTAAGCTGTAATATTGATTATATTAATATTACTGATCGAAAGCGGCCTCCACCCAGGCATTCCGATCACTTGACCTTACTGAATATATTAGCTTTCTAATAATTCTGAACCCGCTATCAAAATAATACACTTGTTTGAAGGACACCATTCCTTTCTCCTGGAGATGGTAAAAGATTTGAAGGTAACAGTTCCCTTCACTGAATTAATCACACAAATTCCTTCGTATGCAAAATTTATGAAAGAAATATTGACGAGTAAAATGTCTATTAGTGAGGTAGAGACAGTAGCTTTCACTGAAGAGTGTAGTGTCGTACTTCAAAATAAGTCTCCACCTAAATTAAAATATCCGGGTAGTTTTTCTATCCCTTGTCGTATAGGAAATCTGATGATTGATAATGCATTGTGTGATTTAGGTGCTAGCGTTAGTGTCATGCCATTATCTGTGTGTTCCAAGTTGAATATGGGTAAATTAAAATCTACTAATATTACTCTACAAATGGCCGACCGTTCTTTTAAATATCCCTTAGGTGTTTTAGAAGATGTCCCCGTTAGAGTAGGTAAATTTTATATACCTGTTGATTTTGTTGTTCTTGATATGGCTGAGGATGTGCAAACCCCAATTATTTTGGGTAAACCATTCCTTAACACTGCAGGAGCAATCATAAATGTGAGAAGTGGTAAGTTAACACTATCAGTGGGGGATGATAAAATTGTTTTTAATCTGAATAATGCCCCTAAAAGCTCCATGACTGAGGAGAAATGTTTCAGTGTTAATGTGGTTCAGAATTATTGTAACAAGCCCCAAGCTCTTGAAAAAGACCCCTTGGAGGCAGTATCTTATGTTGCATCCCTTTCAGATGAGATAGACAAATGGCAGAGGGAATTCAATGCAATAGAAAGAGCACTCTACACCGTTGGTCTTGGTTTCGAGGATGAAAAGGTGGAACCGATCAAGCAAGTTATGCGATTAGAGCCTACGGTAAGTGTTCCGCCATATCGAGTTGAAAGTGTTGAATGCAATGACAATTTGAAGCAACCCTCGATCAAAGATGGATCTTTAGTGCGTAGCATTAAAGATCCCCCAGTCCAAGTAAAGGAGGATCCACCAAATAAGGTGATTTTGCGTCCTATAGGGCATGTCAAGACGCCGCGTCGCAGCCGAAACACCGCTAGACCGGGTGAGAAACCACCCGATCAAGCGTTAGGCCAAGGGTTCTAGTTATTATACTTGGTAAGAAGGTCGTGCGGGACCTAGATAAACCAGCGCTTTGCGGGAGGCAACCCGTATTCTTTTTAATGCTTTTTAGACTAGTTTTCCTTTTCTTTTTCTGATGAGAGGAGAGATGAGGGAATTTAATGAGTTTTATTCAGGTTTGAAGGAAAAGAGTTAGCCAAATTTTGAAGAAAATAAGCAAATACGAAAGCTGACAATTAGTCTTGGGCCCGACCGGGCGAATACCGCCCGATCGGGCGCGAGACCTAAGTCCAAAAGTTGAGCATCTTCGCCTGACCGGGCGATGGGCGCCCGACTGGTCGCGAGAAGTGTCGTATACGGACAAAAATTGTCCTCCCGATCGGGCGAGCCTCGCCCGACCGGGCGCGAGAAGGAGCGAAATTTGGATCGATAGATCGCCCGACCGGGCGAAGGATGCCTGACCGGGCGCGAGAGTTGAAGGCAATACGGGCGATAGATCGCTCGATCGGGCGAAAGGCGCCCGACCGGGCGCGAGAACCTCCTCACATAAAAATTTTAGATCGCCCGACCGGGTGACCCACTGCCTGACCGGGCGCGAGGGGCGTCCGCGTGGTCTTCTTCATTCTATTCTTCTCTCTTCCTTCATTTCTTCTTTCCTCCATTACTTTCTCTCTCTAAAACTCGAATTCTCTCTACCTTCTCTTTAGGATTTCTCCTTCATTTCTCACCCAAATTCGAAACTTTTTACATATTTGTAATCCCCTCTTCATCCTCTACATTTCCATATAAAAATTTTCAGATTTTATTCAAATTAATTTTCAAACCCATTTTCTACCATGGCTTCAAAGAGGGCTAGGTCCGTTTTCGGTAGGAGCCCCAGTTCGAGGGAGGAATACGACCCGGATTTGCAACTTTTGTACTGGCCGACGATCCGTATTGCTAGACGAGAGCAAAAGGAGCGGCTAGAACACTTAATCGGTCGTGAGGTAATTCCTTCTCGGTGGTTACACCGCCCTACTCTAGAATCATTTTGTTTGTATGATTTTGTAAAACGATTTTTAAATGACATTGGCATGAGAAAATTTGTTAATATGCACTATCCTAAATTCCGAGAACTTACTTGTGAATTCTTGTCTTCTTTACATGTTGTTAGTAGTAGAAATGGGCCAAATTTAATGTTTAGGTTGAACAATAGAAATATTAGTTTAACTTTTATAGAATTTTGTAAATTATTTGAATTAAATTCTGAACTACCTCACCAATGGCATGCGGACTATAAAATGGGTGACATATATCATGCTTTGACTGGTTTGCCTACTCCCGACCCCCAACATGCTAGTACCAAACCTATTCACCACCCTGTCCTAAAAATCTGGCAAAGATTTGCGGGTTTGTGTTTTTTAGGTAGGAACGAGCCCCACAACGCCCAATCTAACGAACTAGCTGTCATAGGAAACTATGTGTATGGGTTCGGGAAATTGAACATAGGTAGGTTTATTGTTCACCATTTGAGTAGGCTGCCACGGCCAGCACCACATCGAAAACCCCCATCCGTTTAGGAGGCCTTATCACTCGGATAGCAATGAAAAAGGTCGGTTTTTGTAGTGGATGGACCCCACCAACTGACCAACTGTGGACCAGATACCTATATGACTGCTAGGTATTTTGAGGAGTTGGGATGGGTACGACCGGATAGTGAGCAGACACCTTTTTCGTGTATTAGGACTGGTAGCGAGCAACCCTTGCCCATCTTTCCCCTACCCAGTCCTGACTTGACCGCCTTTCCCCAGGGCAACCATCTTACACTTATGATGTTTTAGTTGCCAACGCTAGGGGGGAGGCACCACCACCACCAGTTCCACCACCCCACCTCAGCCCGAGGTGGCATTCTCTCCACCTCGCATGTCTCACTCCATCCCTCATGTTGACTCTTACCCAGTTTGGGACCTTCAGAGTATAGGTCAGGCCTTAGGACGTATCGAGCATTCCCACACTAAACTTAGGAGGATGGTAGGCTCCATAGACCAGAGGTTAGGGTACCTAGAGAGGAACCAGGGTAGAGCTCTCTACCCTATGTACGATGATTATGCTCGTCGGGGCAACATTCCCGACGACGCTATTCACCTTGACTGGTTTCAGCCTCCACCCCAGGGATACGATAGGGATCCCACTGCCCATGGTATTTACACGGACTATTCTTCCTTCTATGGGTACGACCAGGACATTCCTTTCGGGGGACCAGCGGGGGGGAGTTTTCATGCTGAATATTTTGGTGGTAGCTCTTCTGGTGCAGGTGGTGTAGGTGGCAGTGGAGGTGCGGGCTTTGGCTCGATGGATGAGGATGATCAGGACTAGCTATGCTAGGCTAGTTCCCGAGCCAATGAGGACATTGTCTGATTCTGTCTTGGGGGAGATTTTGGTTTGGTATTTTTCTTTTTCCTCTTTTTTTTTTGGTGTGTTTTCTTAGGTTAGATTTCTTGCTTTCTAGGTTAGTTTTATTGCTTCCTTATATATGAAAAAACAAAAAATTGAAAAATAAAAAAAATCAAAAAATACGTTCCAATGAATTGTAAATTATGTTTCCCTGTGCCCCTTACTTGAGAAAAATTGTTTTTATTCTTGGTATTTGATGATAAGCATTGTGGATTAGTTGATCATGATTTGATGTTTGATTGCCTTGAAACCTTAACATGCGTCAATTTTGTCCAACTACTTGTGAATATAGTGCTTGACTAGTTGATTTGGTTATGAATGTGTGATAGTTCCATAGTTCCTGGTATGTCAATAAATTTGAGTATTGGTTTGCAACTATTAGTAATATTTATATGATTCATTATTATGCACATTGTGGAGGACGAAGGTATTTGTTCTTTTAGGTAGCCTCCAGATATTGTAGCTACATTTGTTCCCTTCTTGCTACCCATGTTGTTGCCTTGACTTTTTGTTGTTTTATTAGCCATATTACAAGCCTATTTTACCCCATTGGTTACTAGTCCCAAGCTTGGCTTGGGGGAGCTATTAGTGAGTGAGGTGAGGGAGTTTGTAGTGTGCTTAATATTTGCACAATTTGAGTGGGCTTTTGAGAAGTTGTTTGGTTTTTGATCATGTTTAGTTTTTATGAGTTTGAAAGTTATTTCTTGAAAAAAAAAGCATGATGTTATGAAAAAAAGAGAAGTTCAAAGAAAAAACATGTGAAAAAAAATAAGTGAACTTCAAAAGAAAAGAAAAGTATTCAATGTTCAAATGTTCCAGTTGGAGGTTGATCAGAAGAAAAATAATAGAGCTTCAATGAAAAATTCAAGTTTGGAAATAAAGTTTGTTTATTCACTCCACTTCTTCATTATTATATCTTATGAGTGATATGTAAGAGTTGGGATTGTTTATTATGATTGGATTATATTTGGTTGATGTTAGAGTTGTTTATGTAGGAGATGTTGATCATTATTTTTTTTGATCATGGGTTTTGATAGGATTTGGCTCCCTTAAGCATAGATTTTCTCTCACTTGTTCCCAAATGATTCCTACCCTTTACCCTAGCCTTACATTACAAGTTTTAAAGACCTTCTGACCTTTGTGCATAGAATTGTATGAATGTGAAAGTGTTGCTTATCAATGCAAGTTATGATTTGACATATTTTGAGTCGACTAGTAGGATTGATCGTTAATTTTTTTATACACACGAGAGTGTGAGTTGGGAGGGCATTGTTCACATAAGGGGTTGGATGGAGAGCGATCGAGTATATCTTTTACTCGCCACAAAAATGAGAGTTGAGTGCGTGAGCACTAGTCTTGAATTCTATATGCTCTTGTGGTTTGCTCTGTTTGACAATTGTTAGGGAAGATTGGTAGTTAGATGGATTTGATTGGTTGATTTTGAAACATGTTTATTTGATTTACCCTGGATCGTTTGTGCTTGGTTTTTACTTTTCGGGGTGAAGCATTTTTATTGATTCATTGATGAGATCTTTGCTTAAGGATAAGCAAAGGTTTGGCTTGGGGGAGTTTGATGTGTCTATTTTATATAGTATTTTACCCCCCGTCCCTTGGTCATAATTAGTAGTGTTTTTGGCTCTTTAGGGCCACTTTTATTACTAATTGGTGTTTTCTAGTGTTTTCGTATATTTGGTTGACTTTTGCAGGGAATTACACTTTTGGAGTATTTTCCCGAGATATTTTGGAGCAATCACGAGCATTGGAGAAGCACGACCAGATTTTATAGCCCAGGGCCAGTTAGAGCCATCGAACCGGTGATTAAGAGCTCGGTATAGGTGATACCGGGGCATTTAGACCAAGTATTCAAGACCGGAAGAGGAAACCCAGATTGGCCCGAAGAATTGGAGCCTAATCGTAGTCCAAATAGTGGCCCAAGTGAGCCGCCCGGCCAAAGAGGCTGGCGCCCGGAGGCGCGCCCGGCCGGGCGGGAGAAGTTAAGGCTGCTGCCCGGTGACGCGCCGGCCGGGCGCGAGATTGCTATTGAAGAAGAAAAAAGGCGCGCCCGAGCGGGCAGTGCCTCGCCCGATCGGGCGCGTGTATTTGTTAGGAGACGATTAGCGTCGTTTTAGTTTGTTTTAGTTTAGGATTTGTACGGAGTATAAATATTCTTCCATAATACGATTTTGGGGGTTTTCTTCTCTCTCTTTCCTTTTACTCTTTCTTTTACTCTCTTAATTGTTTTCTTAGATTCTCTCCCTCTTAAACCTTTGTTCTTAATCCATTCTTAATTCCAGATTTGTTTGCTAACTATTTCTCTTCTCTTAATCTTAGTTATTCATTCTATTCCTTTAATTATGTCTTACTTTATTGCTTTTATTAGTTTAGTTTCTATTATGTGTGTGTAGTTTTATTTCTAGGGTTTATGGGGATCCTTAAATAATATGAAGGGGTAATTTATTGTTGTTAATTATCAATGCTAGATTAATTTCCTATTGATTTATTTAATGCTCTGTGACTAGATTAGGCCTGATCTTTTATGCATGATTTTGACAATATTGATTCGAGATTCAACAGATGAGAATTGATGTTTAGGTCTAGTTTCAATAGGCAGATTAATTTATAAATGGTTAAGTCGAGATTTGAGAGATGAGAATTAATACCGGTAGATTAATTCTCTGATTGTAATACGTAGCGAAATCCCTTTACGATTTGGTTAATTGATGCATTGATGATGGACTATTATTGATTTTTGGTATTTCATGATAATTTCTTATTGAATTGATTTAACGCTTTACAATTATGGCTTGTAAAAGTATAGCAATATTGAATTGATGAATCGAGCAGATGTTAATTTAATATTACAGGCTATTTTCAATAGGAACTTAGATCTAGTAAATTGCGAGAGCCTGTTAGATCTATGTTGATTAATAAATTGTGAGAGCCTGTTAATCATGTTATTTATGCAATGTCAATGATTGATTATTATGTTTTCCCCTGGAGTATTATTTATTGGTGAACCTATGCCCTAGATCCTTTTATATATTGTTTTCTCCCTATTCTCAATCTTCGTAGTTTAGTTTATTTTTCAAATATAAATATTGGTTACATCATAATCTAGATTATATTAGTTAATTAGGAATAAAAAGACTTGTTTCCCTGTGGAGTTCGACCCTACTTCCCTATCTACTTTAGTTAGAGGACTTAGGTAATTACTTTTGATTAGGGGATACGACTTTACCCTTGTCATATGACAAGGTATAAAAAAAAACTACCGACATCCTTTAATTTTGGTGGAGATTTATTTTGTAGTAAAGCGCTACATTCTTCAGTGAAAGCTACAGTCTCAACTTCATTAAAGGGCTCTCTTCCTAGTTAAAATGTCTTTCATGAATTTAGCATATGCGGGAACCTGAGTGATTAAATTAGTGAAAGAAACTGTTACCTGCAGATTCTTGACGACCTCTAAAAACTTACCAAATTGCTTATCTAACTTATTCTTCAGATGTCTATTAGGGAATGGTAGTTGGATAATAGGGCCTTACACATCTCCACCCTTCTCCTGAGGTTTACCTGCGAAGAAATATTAGAAGAGTTTTTTTTTTTTCCTGGAGCCCTACAGGATTAGTAATATTAGCATTTGGTACAAGAGGGTCAGGATTAGCAATTGGGGTTATAACATGTTCATCCTCTTTGGGCATAGAAGGCCCATCATAGTGTGAACCACTCCTCAGAGTAATTGCATTAACATGATCCGTGGGTTGTACTGGCTACGATGGTAACACTCCCTGCTGGCAATTTTGTAGAGCAGAGGAAAGTTGCGCAATCTTATTATCAACGATTTTATTATGGGCTATAATTGAATCAATTTGAGCATCTCTACTCTCCATGTGCTTTTACATGTTTGCTAACATCCCTCTAATTTCAATCCAGGCAGGGTCAGTAGGTGGGGGAGTTTGTGATTGGGTTTTCTGGCCAGAATTGGGATGGTTATATTTCTCCTGTGGTGGTGGTTTCTGTTGTGGTTGTCGTGGAGGTGGAGGATTTTGTACATTGATGCTCCAGTAATAAAAATTTGGATGGTTTCGGAGGCCACAATTTTTACCAAAGCGTCATTAGTATTATTGACAGCAGAAACGTTAGCTACAGAATTAGGAACAACAGTAAGATTATCTAGTTTTTGGAAAATAGATGATAACTGAGCCTACAAAAAGGATACGGAATCAATATTGTGTTTCCCCTTGTTAGCAAAACCTCTATGATTTTCCATATTGGGAATTGTGAATTGCAATATCTTCGATAACTTGACTTGCATTATCAACATTAAGATTCATAAACCTCCCACTGGCTGCAGAATCCAGAATTGTTCTAGATGAATTCTTAAGCCCATTGTAAAAGGCTTGAATCAACTGCCATTGTGCTAAAATATGGTGAGGACACTCCCTATGCAGATCCTTGAATCTTTCCCAAGCCTCATATAAAGTATCATCTGGCTCTTGGGCAAAATATTAAATTGCACTTCTCAAAGTTGTCCTATCTACAGGGTAATATTTGTTATAAAAAATCAAAGCAAGTGTCTCCTAGTCAGTAATACCAATTGCAGTTCTATTCAAACCATTAAGCCACAATTTTGCTTTTCCGAAAAGGGAAAAAGAATCTCCTTGATTTGGTCTTGGGTAACCCCATCTTGCCTAATGGTGTTACAATACTGATAAAAATCTGCAATATGAAGATTAGGGTCTTCACCCTTAGCTCCACTAAATTGCTTTCTCTCAATCATCGTGATAAATTGGGGCTTAATCTCAAATTGCACTCCATCAAGAGCTAAAGTAGAAGTAAGATGTGGAAAATTCGTTAGGGACGGCTGCAAATAATCGCTGAGCTCGAGAGCTGGAGGAGGTGGTGGTGTCGTCATCTCTAATTCAGGTTCTGAAGAAACTTCCGAATTGCTAGAATCAGATTGGGGTTTTAAAGGTGGATTACCTTCACAAGTGTCTTGTACATGTCTGTAAAGGTTCTTCTGTCTATGAAACGATCGTTCGATTTTAGGATCGAATGGTATGTAACCTATTCTAGAATTCCTAGGCATAAACACATAACTGAACAAACAAATATGAGAAAATTGTCTCAAATAACTTGCGTTCTTTGAGACGAGAGAAAAAAATTTAGACTACAAAAACAATCAGAAATAAAAATAAATCGTTTCCCCTGCAATGGCGCTAAATTTTAATAGGCTAAAGTCGTATCACCTAATCAAAAGTAATACTTAAGTCCTCTAACTAAGTTGATAGGGAAGTAGGGTCGAACCACAGGGAAACAAGTCAATTTATTCTTCATTAATTAATATAATCTAAACTATTAAGTAACTAAAATTATTGTTATGAAAGGGGAATTAAACTACGGAGATTAAAAATAGGGAGAATTCGATAATAAAAAAATCCTAGGGTCACAAGTTCAGCAATAATTAACATTCCGGGATAAAACATGTGATGAGTGTCATTATGGCACTCATTTGATGAGTATTTAGCTTGTTTTTACCTTATTTTCACAGCTTTCTTTCTAAATAAACCCTTAGTTTTATGCATTTTTTCTTTAATTCTCTATTCTATTTTGTTTTGTGTTTTAACGGTTTTTTTAGTGTTTTCTCTTTTATTTGTTCTCTTTTTATTTTATTTTAGTTTATTTTATTTTACTTTCAATTTCATTTCATTTTTGTTTCCTTTATTTATTTTATTTTGATTTCTTTTATTCTTTTCATTTTTATTTTATTCCTTTTAATTTTGTTTGTTAATTTTGAGTTCATTTTACTTCATTTTCTCCTTGCTTTTAATTGTGTTTTGTAGATGGATGTCCCAAGTTCAACTCCTTGCGCTCGTAAAATCGCGCTTTCAAGCCAGGTAGTGTTGAACCCATTGAAGAGGCTCTTAGTTACTGCACACTTTAGTGTTCATCACGAGCATGCTGTGAGGACGATGCTCACCAACCGCTCAACCTCAACCTCAACCTCAACCTCAACCTCAACCTCAAGTCACTTCCCCTGCTCCCCATTTCACGAGCAGCAATCACAACCGCTCCAAGCAGCTGCCACCAATGCAGCGTTATATCAGCCGCACTTCACCACACAACACCAACAACAACTCATGGCAACCTCCGCAACCACCTGTCCGCAACCACTCACGCGCTTCCCTTACTCCCCAATTCATGAACAGCAAACCGAACAGCCACCAATTCACTGCCAGTTCAGCTCCCAATTCCGCCACCAAACGCGCAACCCCTGATCCAAATCAGCTACCAATTTCCTTCAACCACCACATACAAATCATCCACCTATCCACCAATCCGTCACTCCTATCCCGCAACCACCAACCTTACCTTCTACCTCCGCAAACTGCAGATGCAAACCCGCAACAAAACGACCACCTCACGCACCCAAAGCATCCCCTGCTCCAGCCAAACAATTCAACCACGACCGCACTCAAAACCCACGTGAGTTGCCATCAGCCCAATCAACAAAGCTCATTTCGATCCTCATTGATCGCGGCCGCGCATGTCTGGGTTTGAGGAGATGCGAAGCAGGGGATAAAATCCCATTTACAAGAGCTGCCGATTTTGAACTTTTTTTAGTTTTTCGATTCTTTTATGTTTCTTTCTTTTATTTAATCTCCTTTTTATTTTTCCTTTTATTTTCTATTTTCCTTTTACTTTCTTTTACTTTCTTTTTCTTTTCTTTTCTTATTTATTTTATTTTCATTTCCCTTTATTTTATTTTCTTTTCTCTTTTATTTTCTTTTAACCTTATAATTATAAATACCCATTTTGGGGATAGAGAGAGTAAGTAGATTTAAAATTAGAATTCATATTCTTAGCTTAATTGAGAGCTTTCTCTCTAGTTTTAGGGTTATTTTAGGAGTAGATTTTAGAGAGAGAAAGTGAGGAATTTCAATGGTGATTGAGAGATTGAAGATTCAATGGTGAAAATTGTATTTAAGATATTCTCTATTATCAATGAACATTTCTAACTCTATCTCATTTCATTGCTTTGTTTAATATTCAAGTTTGTTTGGATTGATTTTGATGTTTGATGCTTGATTAGTGTAGCTGATGATGGTTCTAGAGTAGTTGTTTGGGAAGGAATTGGGTGAAACTTGTGTGATTGATTGATTGTGATTAATTTGGGAATTGTGTTGATTGATTGTTGATATTAAAGTGATTAATAGAAATTGTGCATGTGTGCAATTCGATTAGGCCTTGAGAATTATGCTAAATTGCATTGTAATTTCTAATGACACGATCAATTGATTTAGGAATTGAAATTATCTATTGGTTTGGATTGTGATTCCCTTAGTTTGTTATTCATAGAGACATCTAGCTTAACGATTACGAGACGGCTATTTGATTCCAATTGGTTGCTCTTATCATTAGTCTTCATAACCATTGATTGGCATGTTTTTCCCAAGTTGTTGCAATTGTCATGATTACTTGTTGATACCCGTTCCTAGTGTTTTATTTCCTTGGTAATTTGTTTTGTTAGTTGTTAGTTTTACCTTTACCTTCGACTTCGACCTAGCTTAGGCGCCCAAATCGAAAGCGTTTGAACATTACCGTTCCTTTGGGTTCGACCCTTGACTTGCCTCTATACTAGTATTTAGGATGATTAAGTGTTTATAAATTTAGTTTGACCGAGGGAGGATTAGTTTCAACGACCTAGTTCACCCCTCGTCAAAATGACGCTATTGCCGGGGAACGGTGTCTATGTTTGAGTTTTTTTTTATTGGTTGAGTATAGGTCCTTGTATATACTTTTGTTTATTTAATTATTGTTTGTTTTGTGAAAAAAAGGCATGTTTATCATTTCCTCAATATGTCAATGAGCCTTTTTGTATTTCAATAGACTTGAGGGATTTTTAGACTATAATTGTTGTAGTATTTGGGAGGCTTGTGAGATTTGTTATTTTTGTTTGAATGAGCAAACTAGGAATGAAGTTGAATGCATGCATAATGGTGAATTTAGAGCGTTGTCAATTGATGATGCTTGGAATTCTATGTTTGGTTTGCTAGGGATATCTACAATAGGGGTAATCATGTTTCTAATATTGTTGTGCATTGTCTTAATTCTTCTAATGTTAGCATGAATTCCCATGATTTGTCACATGATCCCATAAGTGAACCTAGAACAAATGCTTTCGATTCTATTTCCCCTTTTGTTCATGATAATGAGGTGCATGCTCAAGTTGATGCTAATGGTGTGTTTCAATTTCTTCATTATTTACCATGCCTTCTTGTGATGTAGTTCATTCCCTTAATTACGAACCTCATATGCTTGATTGTGCCTCCTCTCCCCTATTTAATTAAAATGCTCATGATTTTAATGTTCATGATCCTACCCTTGGTTGTGCCTTTTCTTTTACTATTGATCAACCCTCTTTGCCTTTTCATTCTCCAAACTCTTGTGATGAGTCTCTAATCCCCTATAGCCAAATTGAGTAATCTTTGAGGGAGTTAGAGATGAATCCTAATCTTAGGCCCTTGGAGAGACAAATGATGGAAACTTTAACACTAGTGGGAAAAAGGACATCCATAACGGGTAAAAACAGTCTATCTATAACGGGCAGTGGGCGTTACGCATACTGCCGTTACGGATAGACAATGTTATTCATAACGGACAGTGTCCGTTACAAATAAGTAGTTATTTGTAACGGTCATTTATTTTGCCCGTTACGAATAACGAGTTATTCGTAACGGGCATTATATATGCTCGTTACGAATAGTGTTTGATGCAATTAAAAAAAATCCATCACATGCTGGATCATTTTATCAAATAATGAGATACATTTTTTTACAAAGTATAATACACATTAAATATGAAGTATACAATAAGAAATAATACGTTCATTATCACTTCATAATATATCAAATTGCCCATATAATGTCGCATGTTTACATCTTAAGATTAAGACTAATATAAGATTTAAATGATGATAAAAGCGCAAAAACAAATTATAATTGTAATAATAAAAAAACAAGTTTTGTCTAAATTAGTATTGAATAATTTAAATCTTCCACAAATTTTCAGAGTTGCTGGAATGTATCCTGTTGAAACTCGTCAATGTCTGAAAATCCCAACATTTTGTGGTCTGATACGTTGATTCTTAAGCTCCCTTGTGTAGATATTATATGCTCCACCTTCAATAATTTCAACAAAACATAATTAACATAATTGAAAAGAAAATGATAATATCAAAATTAAAACTCAGTAGAAAAGAAAGTGAAATTGACATACCTTGCAAGAGAGGCAGCAGAAAAGGAAAGGTTCTTGTAAGGAGCGATTGAAGGTAAACCGATAATTCCTAGAACTTGGGCTTTTGTTAAATCGAGATTTGGCCTTTGTTGGTTATATATCCCTTTTTATCATAATACAATCATAACACCAAACATGCATAATTCCTCAAAATTCAAAAGAACAAGTATAGATTTACAAATTGTGAACGAGAAAATCCACACACAAAATGAAAGAACAACACCACCACCGTACCGTACACTTACCATCACCACCGCCGTACTCATGAAATCATCCATCTGACCACCACCTCCGTACACTTACCATCACCACCACCGTACACTTCCAACAACCATCCGACCACCACGAACCCAGATTTACACCCACGAACCCAGAAAACTGTTCGAAACCATCCACAAAATCTAACTCGCAAACCCATGAAACCACCCCAACGCTCTTCAAATACTATTCTGACCCATCGACACCCACTCTAAAAATCCCTAGAATGTCAGATCCGGCCATCCGTCCATGAACACCACCCTCACAAACCCACAAAACCCATTAAATCCCCCACAAAACTAATTTGAGAGTAAAGCAATGAAAATTGTGGATTTAAAACAGAAAATTGTGAAAAGAGTACCTTGGTATTGTATGTGGAAGGAGAAATAATGGGCATGGAACCGGTTTATTACCGTCGAGATGAGAGAAGTAGGATTGAGTGAACAAGAAAGAGAGAGAGAGAGAGAGATAGTAAGAGAGAGAATGAGTGGAAATGATAGAGGAGAAAGGATAAAGAGGGGTGAGGGCAAGGTTGACAGCTGGAGAGTGAAACCCTAATAGCAATAAATAATGGGCTATGGGTTCCTTTCCCAACTGTTGGACTAATTTATTCGTAACAGGCACAATATTCCTGTTACAAATAATATAGTATTCGTAACATGCACAATATGCCTGTTACGAATAATATAGTATTCGTAACGGGCAATATTTTGTCCGTTACGAATGTTATATATTTGTAACGGGCAGTATCTTGCCCGTTACGAATGTTATATATTTGTAACGGACTCCTATTTTGACCTTTACAGATGTATTTTATGTAACGGGCATAACTTTGCCCGTTACATGTTACAAATGACAATTTTTCCACTAGTGTAAGGAGCCTATTGGAGATGATTAGAGAGCATGAGGATCTTTTTAACGAAGAATTGAAAAGAAAAGAAGAGTTAGAAAATGAATTGTCATCTTTGATGCTTGTTTGTGAAAAATCCTTATCCAATGTGTATGTTGAGGATGATGATGATGATTTTGAGCAACCAAGAGAGGGTGAGGATTCATTTGGTGAGCATTTGAGTGATGGTGAAGGATTTGAGAATGAAGAGAGTGTTAATTTTGAAAACCCCAATCCTCTTTCTAATCTTGATGAGTCTCTTATGCATGATTGTGATTCTTCTATCCATGAGTACTTGGACTCGTTAGATGTTATGTCCTATAAGTTCTTTGAGAATCAAAAGAAAACCCATAACCTTTTGAATGAGTTCATTGAGGATGCTTCATGGGAGAGAGATAATTTTGAAATGAATTTGCATCCATTCATGCATGGTTTTGAGACTTTAGGCTTTAAGGATGTTGAGGGAATTATTGTTAATTGTCTTGATGAAGGGGATTATGTAAGTTCCTCTTGGAAGTGGGATGTTTAATGGAGATGGAGATCATGAGTGTTCTTATTTTGAGGATTCTATGATTGATTTCCATGCTCTTATTGGTGATTTGAGGCATGGTGGTGAGGAAGAGTTCATTTGTGTGACCATAGCCCCCATTCCCTTTTCTCATGTCCCTTTTTCAAGGAGATATGACCATATCCCTTACATTTCTATGTGTAGGGAATATTTCAAGCATTACCCCAAACTTAAACCCCACTATGATCATAACTAAAGCATGGTGGCGTCCAAAGAAAAGGAAGCTAGAGCAAAAGAGTCGCCAACAAGTTTTAGGAACTTGTAAACCGTTCACGAGGTGAAGATTACACCCCTTAACGATCCAGGAGATCGTCAACTCCAATAGGTCTGGAACCATGACTAGTAGTTCGGGGATGAAGGTTCAAATCCAACCTAAAAGAGATTGAACCTGCCCTAATAATAGGCCTCTACTTTATTCTGATTGTATTCATGTGCGCTTTCTGACTAACATGCAATCAATAGGATTAACCCTGAACCTGTTTATCTATGTTGGTTGAATATTAATGCACAAATAAACTATTATTGACGATCACTTGAATTATAGTCATATTGACCCTAAACAAGATTATTAATTATCTTATTAAGCGTGATTACAAAAACAAATTCCCTTTAAACATGCATAAAAGGTCTGATCAAACAATAACAATAAATATCAAGTAACAAAATAATAATCATCATCATAATAATAATGTTAAAGCATAATAATAGCAAGATCCTAGGCATGATACTAATAAGATTATTAACTAACCCTAGCATGTCACTAAACAATAAAAATTAAAGTTTTAACCCTAACATGATACTAACAATCATAAATATTAGGAAGAACATAAAAGGCATCATACTTTTAAACATACGTACTTGATATTAAAGTTACCCTAGACATGATACTAGGAAGATCAAAACTCCCTAACATAACATTAGGAATCATAATAACAACCTAAGCATGATTTCTATATCATAATAACAATGTAAATAATTAAAGCACTGACTTGGATTCCTCGTACCTCTTTCTAATAACAAAATACACACGTTAGTAACTTCAAGGAAAATATAAAATTAAACAATTAAAATAATTGAAAGAGAGATTTGGGACCAAACCCTCAGAAATTAAAACCTTTCACGTCTAGGGCGAAGGCAACTTTGAATTATTCTAGGTGTTTCTAGTGCTAATGTATGAGGAATTGTGTTTGTAAAAGGCTAGGCTTAGAAAGAGAGAGAGAATCAAGAAATTCTTGATGAGAGTTGGTGAGAAAAAAGAATTAGAAAGAATAAGAATTGATGGAAATTGATGAGAAGAATTGATGAGAATTGATGATTGAAAAGGGGAGATATGACCTCTATTTATAGAGAAAAAAGAGAGTCGAAGAATAAGAAAAGAATCCGAATTCGAATTGAAATACAACTCGATGAACATCAGTTTTTGCGGATTTTGTTTTTATCATATCTTTTGATCTAGAAGTCCAAATAAAACATATAATATGTCGTTGGAAAGCTCTTGACGTCTAATTTCCAACCCAATTAGAATCAGATTAATATTGTTTTTAGATAAAAAAAAAAGTTGTGGCCGAAATAGTAGGATGGTGTTAGTTTTGGATAGAGTTTCATATCTCATTCATATCTTTTTCATTATAACTCGGATTTAATATTATAATATATCATTGGAAAGATAATTTCAAGATCTATCCAACCATATAAAATTTGGATAAAGATTATGAGGCACGAAAATAATATCTGACTTTCTTTGAACATCTTTAAATTCGAATAGAATTAGGATTTAAGAAAAAAGAAAGTTTTAAAAAAGGAAAGTTTTTATTTAACTCAAATTCTTTAATCTTATCTTTTCAAAAAGGATAATTAAGATCTTTTAGAAACTTATAGAAGCTTCTAATTAATCCTAATTATTTTAGGAATAGTATTAGACCTTTGGACCCTCCACATGATCATTGGGCCGTAGGTAAGATCCGGTTAGAGCCCAGTTTAGTATTTTGGCCATAACTTCCTCATTATTCATCGGAATTGGGCTAATAATATATCGTTGGAAAGGTCTTTTCAAGCCCCATCCAAATACACCATTATTGGACCCATATCATGGACCAAACTAAATTGTAATGCACATTTTTCAAAAATAGGGTAAGAAAAGAAATATTTTAAAAAACAGAAAGAAGAGATATTTTAATAAAAACATCCTCATCACTAGAATTTTCACACTTTCTCTTTATTCGATAATCAAATGACATGAAAGGTATTCATCACTAGGTTTTTTTTTTGGGGAGACACATTTGGGTGTCTACACTATGTCCCTCCCTTCTTTTGTCAATAAGCCTATTGGGGACCCTCTTGTCTATGTAATTTTCATGTCCCTCATTTGTCTTCTATTGAGGAAAAGGGTGATTATGCCATCCAAAATCATTTTGAGGAGAGTTTTCCTTATTCTTCTTTTTCTTTTTCTTCTTCCTCTTCTTCTTCTTCTTATTTTGTTGAATTTGCTTTTGATTTTTCTTCCTTTTCTTGGCATCTCTCTCCTCATGGGTGTGCACTAAGCTTGTTACACATCCTCTTCCCGTCATTTTCCTACCTTCTATCTTATAGGAAATATGTATTAGTGCATTTGACAAGATCTTGCGTGCGTTGAATTATTAATTTCTAGAGCAATCGAGCTTGGACCTTAAGTAAGCGTCTCTCGGGTAGTAACCCGTGTTTTATTGCTTCCATTTTCTTTTCTTTTTATAATAGATATTTTGTCATGGAAATGTTTGTGTACCTTTTGCTAGGTACATGACTTTATATACTTTGGTGCATTGGTTTGAATCAAGAATCAAGGAATATTGCCTTCTATTTTGCTAGCATATGGAAAGCAAGACTCAATTCTAGATGAACTTGGCTTTGAAAGGTTAAATTGGGTCATTTGCGGGTATTTACACCCACCTAAATTCGGTAATATCTTTCCTTCATCTTTCTCTAATGGTTGATGATTTGTTGGACATGTGTTGGTATTGTTGGTTTGATTTCTTTCCTTTCCCCTCCCATAGATTATTTGATTTTTAAAAGAATGGTATCCTTTGAACAAGTGTATTATTCCAATAGAGGGTTTGGAATTATTAGAAAGCTAATTATTCAGTGAAGTCAAGTGATCAGAATGCCTGGGTGGAGGCCGCTTTCGATTAGTGATATTAATGTATAATTAATATTACAGCTTAATCTTGACTGAACCCTTCATGTCACACCCAAGCAACTAACGAGCCGAAGCGACAAATTAATTCGGAAGTAATTAATGAGTCGACCGATTAATTAATATTTAGACGTTGTCAAAACCGAGCATCGGAAGCTGAGTCGAAAATAGTAAAAGATAAGGCGTGAAAATACTAATTAAATAACAATAACCAAAATAACCCTAGCAACAGAATACCGAGTGCTAGGGGCATAGCCGAGCTAGCAGCCTGCACCAAGTGCAGGGCTTGCTAGCACGCTGCAGCCAGCAGCCCGTACCTAGTGCGTGGCGTGCTAGCATGCTGCAGCTAGCATACCGCACTAGGTGCGTGACATGCTAGCAGCAAGCCTCAGCAGCAGCAGCCCTCACACAAGTGCAAGGGCCTACTGGCGGAGGAAGCTAGCAGCAGCCCGCACATATTGGTGCGAGACCTGCTAGGCCGAGGCATGGACAACAGCACATGGCAGCCCACCTTGGTTGCCTTGGTGCCCAAGTCTGGGTGCCACGTGGCGCGAAATAATTGGGAGTTGGGGTGTGAGTTGGCCGGTTTTGAGAGAGGGAGTGGGGAGCAAGTTTGGTCCCCCCCCTCCAAATAGTCCTTACCTACTCTCTCATGTGAGCTTGCCACTTGTTGATTTATTACTTGTTTGATTATTAAATTTATTTTAGCTTTAAAATAAAATGGGAAAATCAAATTGTCCCACATTGATGCGAGAGTTTTTCACACTCATTCTCTTCCATATATATACCCAACTTGGGTTATTGGGAAAAGCACTTGAGTAAGTGTTGAAAAAGGCATCACCATTGTGAAAACCTTTGAACACATTTATTACTCGTGTTTTGTTCAGGCCTTGCGAACTCCAAGGCATTAGACCCTTGCATTGTCGGCGGTCGAGTTGTGGGTGGACTTTCGTTGGAGATCGTCGTACTTTCGAGACTTGCTTTCGAAGTAACAACCCCTAGAGGTCGGGCGAAGCACGTGTCAAAGGTATCATTACTATCCTA
Organism: Chenopodium quinoa; assembly: GCF_001683475.1. NCBI lineage: Eukaryota > Viridiplantae > Streptophyta > Magnoliopsida > Caryophyllales > Amaranthaceae > Chenopodium > Chenopodium quinoa. Next base: position 11,290 of record NW_018742538.1, on the reverse strand, counting down.
ATCTTGTCATTAAGTTAATTATGCTGTATGGTTTTATTTATTGTGAGTGCGGTCTTGGTTTCGGGTTTCCTTCCATGGTGACTCGGACTCACCAAACCCCAACTGTGGTATCGGTGCCTCGCTCGTTTATTTTTAAATCATATTTTTTCAAGGTATTTTTATGGCTTAATTTTTCTGGTTTTAAGTTGCTAATTAGATTAGTAGCTCAATTTATTAATTATAATCCTGTATTAGAGCTGAGTTCAGCTCCCAAACCCAGATTTTTGGTTCTGGAAATGGTTTTACCCTTTCAGAACTGTGTTTTTAGCCAAAAAAGACTAGAAATGCACTTTTTGAGGGATATTTCGTTTTGACGAAAATTTTTAAGTCTTTCTAACCTTGAAAATTCATTAAATATTTATGATGTTTATGTTATTGGTTCAATCCTTATTTTATATGCAATTTTAAACCTCTTTAGGCATGATTACTTCGTAGTAATTTTTGTTTGAAAGTTTGGTTTTATTTTTCACATAATTGCAAATTAATTGCATTAAATGTGAAATGTTTGTTCTTTGAGGCTTCTAAGTACTAATGATTCAATCTTTATTTATGTTAAGTGATTGAAACTTTGAGTTACTAAATTCCAAGTATTTTTGTTAAACTTTGTTGATTTAATCATTTTTAAGTTGTTTGGAATCATAAAGTTTGAAACTTGTGATAGAAATTTGTTTTATCTTCATATTGGAAGATATAATTTTTCAAGGATTCACAAGTATTAAAGTTGGAATTTTTATTGAACTTGTGTTCATTTTTCCAACTCCCTTTTATTCTGTCAAAATCTCAAGATTAATTTAAATTAATTAAATTAATAGTGAGTAATTGCCCTTTTAATTTTTGTTGCACCAAGTTAAACCAATATTATTAAAGAATGGTTCTTGGAAATAATATTTATTTTATGCACATGAATGAATTTATTTAGGTTGGACTTGTTTCTTTCATTTTTCCTCAATAAATTAATTCTAAAATTAATTTAGAATTGGTTAAAAATGTCACACAAAAAATCGGGAATTTTTCCCGAGGCATGAGCACATAAATCGAGGCCTAAGAGCCCCAAGCAAGCTCTCGGCCAGTTGGGCTGCTTACGCAGCCTACATGAGGCTGTTGGGCGCCTCGAGTGGTGTGTGTGTGTGAGGTGTGCGCAGAGGGCAACATGCCTGTGCGTGTATGTGTGTGCGAGGGATGCTAGTAGCTGTTGCTCGCTACCGGTAGCATGCCGCGCCAGCCAACAACAATTAGCAGCATGGTGCTATGCGCGCTGTGCGTACTGCTATGCTAGGTTGGCCGTGGCTGGTGTGAGCATGAGCAGTGTGTCTGCATGCTTAGTGTTGAAGGGAGTGCATGTGGGTGTGCTACGTGCTTGTGGCACGATGCGCACAACCCCACACTTGGCACTTTAGCACCGGGTTTTAAGGCAATGTTATTTTACGGATTTATCGTTTTAATTATTTTAATTATTTTGTTTTATTTAATTTAAAGTTTGGAGGCTAGGCCTTGGTTTTGAGCGGCATTGGCAAAATTTAATTTTGGCAAACTTTGGATTTTACCAGCTTAATTAATTGGATTAATTAAGATGGATGCGGAATTTAGTGGGAGCTTCAATTATTAATTGCGCTTATTTACATAATCGGTTAAAACAACTTTGACTAGTTTTAATTAGGCGTGTTAATCGGATTAACCACCTAGATTAGTTACTAGTTATCGTGTGTTTATGCATTGTTACTTGTTTTATTGTTGTAAAATTCATGGACCATTCACAAATAGTGAATGGATGAATGGAATGTATATTCTCTCACGGGTTTATAAAACGGCAACTAGTGGGGCTCGATTAGGATAGAAAATACAGAGTGCGATCTGTGATGTATTTTTGTAAATTTAAATATGGTCTGCGAACCGCTGAGTATTTTTGTACCTTAATATTTAGATTAGTCCTGATCGTAGATACTAGTGTTTGCATAATTATGGTCATGTCTTGAAGACGGAGGTTCTTGGAAGACGAAGACATGAAGTTGCAAAAGCCGTCCCTTGAAGACTTGAAGATTCAAGGGGTCATGCTAGTTGCCAAAAGCATCTTTATTTATGTTTTCGATATATATTTATGATGATTTATATATGAATTATATTTTAGATGCATGTTTAGGATTTCGAATGTTGTCATGATTAATTAAGTTCACTTAAATCAACCAACATAGAAACCCTAGGTCCCTAAAATATTGAGTAAAACTTGTCATTCCAAAACAACACTTATCGACCTATTGAGAGTAGTGATGGGCTATGCCAAAGTGAGGCATCACTATTATTCCCTATGATACGTAAGGTATGTGGATGGGTTTGCCAAAGCAAGACATCGTATACAAGTAGGTTTTGGTTGTACTCAACGATATGAGTGATGGAGTCCTAACATGTCGTGGCAAAGTGAATAAATTGTTGAGAGAACATTATATGCGACGATTTATTCAACCAAGAGTGGCTTTGAGACATTAGTAAAGAGTTGCTTACTTTAGGTGATTGAGTGTTAAGACAAGCCAAAGCATGCTTAACCACTCTTTGTTTCTTTGGATCTTGGAATCAACTTATTCTCACCAATTGGGGACAAATTTAATGCGTGGATAAGACGTTTAATAAGATTGAAAATTTGCATGAATACTTTTTAATTTTCAAACTTATTATGTCATTTACTTGATAAATGGTTATACTTTGCACTTATATTTGTAGAATTCCAAATCAAACTATATTGTTTTCCATGATTAGTAAAGGAAATATTTGAGAATTGTTCTCAAAGAAAGGAAAGGTAATTCTAAAAATACAATTCTTATAAAAGACTTTTATAAGTCTGAAAGGACGATTGGACATCATGTATTCAAAATACTAGGTAGTTTTGATAAACATGAAGTATTGAGTTAGAAACTCAAAATTGTCAATGCTTGATAACCAACATATCTTTTCGCTTTATACGCTAGTGAGTACAACTCATTGATGTATTAATTCAAGTACAAATTAAAGGAAAAGATGAAACTTTGTTATACGACGCATTAGATGCTTAATTATGCCTAACAAAGTATAAAAGTCAAAGACTCTTAAAGAAATAATTCTGAAAGATTATGAGATAAAGTATAATAAGAATTATAGGAAACGAGGATCAAAGAAAAGGAATAAGATTCCCTTTTTTCTAAAGAGTTCATGTTATTCTAATTAACTTAGCAAGTTATTATCTTCAAAAGTATCAGATACTGCTTGAGTGTTCTGATTAGGGGATTTTTATCCACCAATCACCGTCTGACAAGTGGACCAACCAGGTTCCGCCACGGGTCTTTCACGAAGGCCAATAGGAGCCTGCCACGTGTCAATCACAGATACGTCCTCTACGGGCCAATCAAGGCACGCCACGTGTCCACCCATGCCAAATGGGAAAACCGGCCATCAAGGCCCAATCCAGTCTAGAGGCCCGATCAGCCCTAGGTTTACCTTAAACCTAGAGAGTGGCACGCTTCTCAAGGCTATAAATACTTAATTAATCCTCATTAGTTAGGTAATCGAGAAATCAAGAAATCAAGCAGAGAAGAACAGAGTTATTACGAACAACCGGCTAATCTCGCTAACGACGCAGATTACCAACACTAAGCACTCTCACCTAGAGAGATCTTATTACTTTAATTTTCATATTAATTACTCCTTAATCAGGTACTAACTTGACCGTTGGAGGCGGAGCTCTCAGGAGTCTCCGTTATTTTGCAGGTACAGGCGTCCGGTTCCAGTCTCGGAATTGTAACTCTCCCGCAGGACATCAGAAAACCCCGAAACATTTGGCGCCGTCTGTGGGGAGAGTACTTCAGAGATGGCATCCAAGTCTGTACCGACTCCAGAAGAGAGGCGTCCCCTAGACGACCCTCAAGTTCAGTCGGACCATGATACCGAAAGTGAATTTGAAGTTGAAACTCATACAGCTCCAGACGGGACCCTAAGGGCCCGACGTACCCGTCATACCGAAAGGAGGGAACGGGAGCATCTTCAAACAGGAAGCGAGCCAGCAGGCGCACCGCTTGCTCGGCAACAGCCGACTGATGGGTCTGCTCCCATCACAAGGAACGAACTCATGACCTTCATGAGGGACTTCAAGGGAGAGATTCAAGAGTTGATCAACAAAAAACCGCCTGCTTCAGTCAAAGAGCAGTCGGCCAAGAAACCTTCCACTTCACTGAAGAGGAAGCCAGTTCAAGGGCGAGAGGCGACTCCTCATCCTAAATCCAAGAAGCGGGAACCACCTACTCTTGATTTCACAAAACTCCGTTATCCTACGGGAAATAGGAAACCGGTTCGTCATATTCAGGCGGACGGGTCAAAGCAAACGTTCACAGATGCTCGGCTCCTGCTAGAGCAGAAGAAGAGTGACCGATTATCAGAGTCGGCTTCTACTTCAAATTTTCAAGACAGTTTGCGAAATGCCTCGATGAGGCATACTCAGTCGTACCATGAGAGTCAGTCAGGCGGCACCTCCCGTCAGTCCGGCTTTCATAGTGCCCAGGCGGTACCAAACTTACCATTTGTGCCGCAACAGCAGTATTTTATGCAGCCACCTCCATTTGGTGGACCTGCAGCAAAAAACGTCCAACCTATGGACTAGCAGCTACGGCTGCTTAGACTTGGTGAACAGCCGTCGGCCTTCTCCAAGGAAATTACTGAAGCCGCTCAGCCGGCCAAAGTAAAAAATGTTCTAGTAGGCGCCTATGATGGCACTACTAACCCAGAAGACCATCTGATGGCATTCACCAACCTGATGTACCTTCAAGGGTTGGATGATCCCACTTGGTGCAAGTGTTTCCCAGCGACTCTCAAGGGAATTGCACAACAATGGTTCGGCAACCTGCCGACTGGTTGTGTAAACAACTTCAGGACGCTTGCTTACTTATTTGCCTCCAACTTCGCTATGAACATCCCTGCGAAGAAAACGACCCTTGATTTGGGAACAATTCAGCAGGGCGAGAAGGAGGGGCTTCGTTCTTACATCAGGCGCTTCAACCTGATGAGAATACAGATCCAAGGGTTACCGGATGAGGTAGCTTATACTGACTTCTTTAGAGGTCTCAAAGACGGGTCTACCTTCAAATTTGATTTAGTTCGAAAAAGGGTGGCGACTCTTCAAGAGGCCTTGATTGAAGCAGATGCCTATATACAGGCGACTGATCTGTGTACGATAAAACAGTCGGACGGGAAGAGGTTCGACAAAAGAGAGGGAGGACAGAAACAGTCGTCCAACAAAGATGAGAAAAGAAAAGAGGTCTGGGCGGCTGATTCCTCTAAACAGCCGGCTCAGAAAAAGAAAAAAGAATTCAAACCATACTCCCCAAAGTATGTGTTTAACAAGGATAACCAGTTTATCCTAAAAGAAATAAAGGGACGGTTCTCAATTGAGAAGCCGCTCCCCATGAAGGGTTCTGCAAGCAACCGGAACCAAGACAAAATCTGTGCTTATCATGATGACGTTGGTCATCACACCAATGACTGCATCAGTCTCATGCGGTACCTAGACCGCTTGGCTGAGCAAGGTGATCTTGACACTTATGTCAAGAAATCTACGGGGAACACCTCCTCAAAAAAGCAGTCGGCCAAAAAGAATCAACAGGCCGACAGTTCCGATACAGATGATGCAGTCGTCTACACCATTGCAGGCGGCTTCTCAGGAGGCGGCCCCACTATTAGGGGCAATAAGGATAATATAAGGTTGTTAGATGTAAATTCCATTCACCAAGAACGGCCGTCCAAATATACATTCCCTGAGATTGTCATCACTGAAGAGGATCTAGGAGGGGTAAAGGGGCCGCATGACGACCCTCTCGTTATTGAATGTAAAGTTGCCAACCAGAGAGTTGGCCGAATCCTCATAGATACCGGGAGCTCCTCAGATCTCATCAGCAGCAAATGTCTGTCAAAACTGAAATATCAGACGGACTGCATACATCCGGCCTCCCACCCTTTAATAGGGTTTGGAGGAGGAGTCGTCCACCCACTGGGACGAGTAGATTTACCCATTCGCCTGGGCGAAAAAGGGGAAGGACGACACATGGTAGTCCGGTTCCTAGTAGTAGAGGAACTCTCGGCCTACAACATGATTCTGGGTCGACCAACCCTGAATAATTCCAAGGCTGTTATAATCCCGTCTCTTATGCTGCTTAAGTTTGAGAGGGATAATGGAACAGTCGGCTCCCTAAGGGAGATCAGAGGATGGCCCGAGAGTGCTATCTCTCGGATGTCAAGCCCACTGTTATGGCCACTGGGTCAAGTGGAGAAAAAACAGACCTTGACAATGTCAAGGAGAGTGCGCCTGTTCAAGAAACAGGCGACAAAAAGAGAAAGGCGTCCCAGACAGAGTCCGCAAGAAAAGCAAGAAAATAGCAATCATTGGCAGAGGAGCGGCCGGATGAGTTCCGCCCTCAGCCGGCTGGTGAGCATGCGGACCTGATCTTAGACGACTCACGTCCTGACCGAACAGTCAAAGTTGGGACGACTGCTCTGAGAAACCTTGGTGACGACTTTCACAACCTGTTGAAAGAATACAAGGACATCTTTGCATTTGAAGTCCATGAAATGCCAGGCATTAGTCCTGATCTGGCAGTACATAAACTCGCTGTGGATCCGAAAAAGAAGCCGGTACAGCAAAAGAAGCGGAACCATGGTGAAGAAAGAGGTCAGGCGGCAGCCGCCGAAGTCAAAAAATTACTTGATGCAGGGTTCATTCGACAATGTTACTTCCCAGACTGGGTTGCAAATGTGGTGCTTGTTAAAAAGCCGAATGGCACCTGGCGAATGTGTGTAGACTACACAGACTTGAACAAGGCGTGCCCCAAAGACAGTTACCCTCTGCCTAAAATTGATAACCTGGTCGACTCAACAGCCGGCCATGCCTTGATGAGTTTTATGGACGCCTATTCTGGTTTCCATCAAATTCCTTTATGGAAGAAAGATCAGGAGAAGACGGCCTTCGTCACTGATCAGGGATTATACTGTTACACGGTCATGCCGTTTGGTCTTAAAAATGCCCCGGCTACCTTCCAACGAATGATAAACACAGTGTTCTTTGATCAGATTGGGAGGAACGTCGAGGCATATATTGATGATATGATTGTCAAGACTAAACTTCAGAAAGATCATCTGGCGGACCTCCGAGAAACTTTCGCCACACTCAGGCGGCACCATGTCATGCTCAATCCCAAGAAATGTGTATTTGGAGTTGAGTCTGGGAAATTTCTCGGATTCCTTATCAATCAGAGAGGAATAGAGGCGAACCCTGAGAAGGTACAGGCGGTCATTGACATGCAGTCGCCTCGTACCGTCCGAGAGGTTCAGAAGTTAACAGGTTGTCTGGCGGCCTTGGGGAGATTCCTAAGCCGATCAGGCGACAAATGCCTATACTTTTTCCAGGCAATTAAGAAAAAGGCAAGGTTCGAATGGGGGCCGGATGCTGAGGCCGCCTTCCAGAAATTAAAGGTTCACTTGCATTCCTTGCCGAGGCTGGTCAGCCCTTTGCCCAAAGAAGATCTCTACATGTACCTGGCCGTCTCTGATCATGCGTTAAGCGCTGTGCTCCTTGCTGAAAGGGACGGCTGTCAGCTCCCGGTCTACTTTGTCAGTCACGTACTGAAAAAAGCCGAGTTGAGGTATCCCCTAGTGGAGAAATTTGGTCTTGCACTCTTCATGGCTGTTAAAAAATTGAAGCCCTACTTTTTGGCACATGCAGTCGTCGTGTATACCGACCAACCAATCAAGCGGCCCCTTACCATCATGGAGTCATCAGGACGAATGATCAAATGGGCCATAGAAATACAGAGCCTCGAAGTTACCTTCGAGCCTAGAAAAGCAGTGAAGGGGCAAGCCTTTGCTGACTTTATTGTAGAGATGACTCGTCCTCATGACTCTCAAGTTCCAGACCAAGTCTGGAAGGTATATGTGGACGGAAGCTCTACTTCAAATGGTTGTGGAGCAGGCGTCGTATGTCAATCTCCAGAGGGCGACAGGTTCGAGTATGCTCTACGCTTCAGTTTTCAGGCTTCAAACAATGAGGCAGAATATGAAGCTTTACTAGCCGGGATCCGCATGTGCAAGGCGGCAGGGGCAAGAAAAATAGACGCCTGTTCAGATTCACAATTGATAGTGAGTCAGTACAATGGCGAATACGAAGCAACCCATCCGGCCATGATCAAGTATTTACAGGCGGTCCGACAAGCAGTCGGCTCCCTTGAGGATTTCCATCTGATCCAAGTGCCGAGATCAGAAAACAACCAGGCAGATGCACTGTCAAAATTAGCATCATCCACCTCCTCCGATACTCCTCGAACTGTTTTTTGGGAAGTAATGGAGAAGAGAAGCATCGAGGAAAACCCTATTGGAATCCTAGACAGAAGCTCAACCTGGATGGATTCAATCAGGGCATATCTGACAAACGGTACACTGCCGGATGATCCTCAACAAGCGGCAACACTGAAAAAACGAGCCTCTTGTTTTGAGATGATACAAGGAGAACTTCACAAGAGGGGGTACCTTCAACCCTTCTTAAAGTGTGTTACTCCTGAAAAGGGACGAGAGATACTAGATGATCTTCACTCTGGTTTCTGTGCTTCCCATATAGGTGGTAGGATGCTTGCTCAAAGGGCAAGGCGGCAGGGCTACTTTTGGCCTACTTTGGAAGCAGATGCAATGGAGATGGTGAAAAAATGTGACAAGTGCCAAAGGTTTGGCAAATTAATTCACCGTCCGGCTACTGACCTCACTACCATTCACAGCCCACTACCGTTTGCTAAGTGGGGCATGGACATTCTGGGTCCATATACGCCTGCTACAGGCGGCAGAAGGTATATACTTGTTGCCGTTGACTACTTCACTAAATGGGTAGAGGCGGAGGCTGTAAAGGGAATCAAGACGAAAGATGTAATTTCATTCATTTGGAAAAACGTCATCACTCGGTTCGGGGTTCCCATGTCTATGGTTTTTGATAATGGTCCCCAATTTGAGACGCCTGTTCTCAAAAGCTGGTTTGGAGACCAAGGAATTGCACATTACTTTGCATCTGTCGGTCGTCCACAAGCAAACGGCCAGGTAGAAGCCTTTAATAAAATCATCTCAGACGGTCTCAAGAAAAAGATTGAACGAGCAGGCGGCCTATGGGCGGATGAACTACCACATGTTCTCTGGGCCATTAGGACGACTGAAAAAGGGGCGACTGGAGAAACTCCATTCCTCCTAACTTATGGTGCAGAAGCTGTTCTTCCAATAGAACACTACGAGCCGACTCTTCGAGTAATGCTGTATAACGAAGAGGCAAACTGGGAAGCCATGCGCCTGGCATTAGACTCACTTCCTGAAAAGAGGGGCAATGCTGTTTTGCGCCATGAGATCTATCGCCTGAGAATGACTAGATCATACAACAAAAAACTACACAGGCGTCCACTCAAAGTAGGGGACTTTGTACTTAGAAAAATGGAAGCAGTAGGTAGGGCTAATGAGTCTGGCAAACTAACTCCCAACTGGGAAGGACCCTACCGAATCTATGAGGAAGTCAGGGACGGTACCTACCGTCTGGAAACACCAGACGGACAACCGTTGCTCGAACTTTGGAATGTAGATAACCTTAAAAAATATTTCTTCTGAGAGATGTAAAGTAAAGAGCTACTTAATAAAGTTTGCACTTACTATTTAATTTTGTATTACGAGGGGCATGCCGTCTGTACCTTTACAGTCGGCTACTCTCCATTGAGTTTTTCACTCTATCATTCAGAGGGGGCATGCCGTCTGCACCTTTACAGTCGGCTACTCTCCATTGAGTTTTGCACTCTATCTTCAGAGGGGCATGCCGTCTGTTCCTTTACAGTCGGCTACTCTCCATTGAGTATTTTACTCAACACTTTAGCTAAAAAGATTAGGGCCTGTCCGACCCTGTGCCTAACAGGCGGCTACCCTTCTTTTACTTAGCACCTACGTTCACCAAGAACTTACCAAGGCCACGGCCGAATGATCAGACCAGGCGCCAAGCCAACTGATCAAATCTACAAACTAAATACGACTTGTCCCAACATCATAGCAGGCGTCCGACGGCATCCCTCCGGATGAAATTCGTCGCAGAGAGCAGCTCCCTTTTGGGTGGAACATTGTTCTATAAACTAATTACACGGCACCTATACGACTGTCCCCAAGGGCAACCACGTAGCCGTTTTTGAGACAAGGATAACTCTATCACTAACCAAACCAGTGGTAGCAGTTGACATCTGAGTCAGATGAACCGCCTGTATTACTTGGGATAAATGCAGGGGGTAACCTATTGAGTTTAATAGCCAACAAACATTGGCAAATCAAGGGGTCTAGCCGGCCTAACGCCGCCTGGCACCTCTACTTCTCAAACAAAAGTGACGGCGACGAGTAACCCCAACGTTAAACTCATAGTCACTCCTTCAAATTTGGTATAAAACCTAAAAAGTTTGAGGTCGTCCGCCTGTTTCAAACAAACAAGGGCACTCAAACCCCTATTCCTACTAGGTAACCTATTGAGTTAATAGCCAACAAACATTGGCGAATCAAGGGGTCTAGCCGGCCTACGCCGCCTGGTACTCTACTACTCAATCTAGATTGTGACGAAGACTAAGTAACTCCTAGGTTAATAGTCACTCAAACTAGTATGGAGCCTAAAAGGTATGAGTCGTCCACCTGTTTTTAATAAACAAGGGCTCTCAACCAATACTCTTTCTAGGTTAACAAATTACGAGTTAAAAGCCAACATTGGCAATAAAGGGAAACAACCGGCACCCGCCGCTTGTTATCCTACTTAATTCCTTGGCAACTAGGAAATACTATTTACTTGGTCAGACCAAATTGAATAAATAGTTCGAATACCGATTGAATAAATGGCCGACTGATCATCTACCCTGGAAACAGACCACAGTCGTCCAGGGGCATAGGCGGCATACTTACTATTTGTACCTGTCTTAACGTTCGGCCATACACAACAGTCGGTCTAGTGAACAAAGGGATAGTAGATATGGAATACTTAGACAAATTTGAACCAAAACAAAAATAAATTTGATTAAAAATGAGCCGGTCATTAAAGACCAGCAGAATATTCAAAACCCCGGCCCCTGGCTCGGGTAATTACAAAGCAAACGGCACGCAGGCCGTGGAAAAAAATACTTAAAGCTTAAGAAGGGGGCAGTTCAAAGTATCAGCAGCTGCCGCCTGGTCAGCACTCTTCTTGCTGGACTCGGCTTTAGCTGCA